>NW_025421482.1:0-99472 GCF_011764305.1 Mustela putorius furo
TCTAAATAAATTTACAGTAAGCAACACACATACTACTGAAGCACAGAAGCCATTCTTTTGTCATAAATTTTTAAAAGGTAACTGCTATTCTACTTAACATTATATTGTAACTACTAGAGAGTTTGGTCAGAGAATAGAATTATTCATTAAATTATAGCACAGAACAAGATTATAAATGCTTTCAAGTCCAAAATCAATATTTTTTAATAATTAAGAACAGGTTAAAGAGTAGTTCAAGCATTAAAATTTTGTTTATGATGTGATAATTCCTCTCAAAGATTAGTCATTCAACCAAATTTCATTAAGTTCTGATCAATTTCTATTTTTGAATATAACCATGATTTTATTTTAATGCTCCAATTTCTTAGTTGCAATAAGTGAAAATTCAATACTTTATTAATGAGAATTTGATGTTCATTTGAAAAATGGGTTTCCTTGCGGAAACTCAACATTATGTAATGGAATTATTAATCTATGCAGTGAATTCAATCATGGAAAATAAATTTTGTATTTCAGTATTGTTTTATAAAATTCACAATAATCTCAATTTTTGAGACAAAACAACTAGAGATCTTTCAGAGAAGAGAAAGGGAGAGCTAGATTCCTCACATGTGATTGGGTATGAGTGTTACATAATTTGAGACATTCCAACATGAATGTCTTTTAAATTATTTTGTTTATAAATGATGAAACTTATTTAACATTGTTATTATGAAATTCAGAGAATATTCATGATTATCACATTATAAACATCATATTTAATATCAACCTATTTTCTTTTCAAATATGCTCCAGAGTAGTGCAGCCTGACAATTATTGTATATTTCTAATGTTTTTCCTTATGAAACAATATTAGCAAGTACCCTTTTTTTAAAAGACTTTATTTATTTGTCTACAGAGAGAGAGGAGCTAGAGCGAGCACAGGCAGACAGAGTGGCAGGCAGAGGTAGAGGGAGAAGCAGGATCCATGCCAAGCAAGGAGCCCGATGTGGGACTCGATCCCAGGATGCTGAGATCCTGAGCTGAAGGCAGCTGCCCAACCAACTGATCCACCCACGCATCCTGCAAGTACCATTTTAGATGTTGTAGTATGTATTAAAGATTTGGCATATTTTGCATCACTTGAGAAAGTTTGTAGTTTTACTAAATTGTTTATAATCAGAGCATATTATTTTATATCAATCATATTTTCATTATCTTTTTTTTTAAAGATTTTATTTATTTATTTGACAGAGAGAAATCACAAGTAGACGGAGAGGCAGGCAGAGAGAGAGAGGAAGGGAAGCAGGCTCGCTGCTGAGCAGAGAGCCCGACTCAGGACTTAATCCCAGGATCCCGAGATCATGACCTGAGCCGAAGGCAGCGGCTTAACCCACTGAGCCACCCAGGTGCCCCATATTTTCATTATCTTAATCACATTTTTCTGGTACTCTCTCTCCAGAACTTGTTCCTTCTCATGATTAAGAAATACTGGGTGTGGCTGGGTTGAACATCTAACTCTTGAGTTCGGCTCAGGTCCTGATACTGGGGTTGTGGGATCTAGCCCCACATCATGCTCCACATTCAGCATGGAGTCGGTTTATCCTTCACTCTCTGTGCTCCTCACATGCTCTCTCTCTATTTCTCTCTCAAATAAATAAATGAATAAAATATAAAAAAACAACAGCAACAACAACATTTTGTGGCAAATTTTGCAGGGGAAACAGGGAGGAGAAAGAAATCCATGTGGATTGTCGAGAACCGACAGGTGACTGAGTATGGGGGGATCCAACCGCAAAATAAAGGAACACTATGATTACATTGCACAACCTGACACCAGACTGGTGAGTAAAAAATAAATAATAAAAAATAAGAACATGATTGACCAGGCTGGATACAAGGAAGCAGCCACCATGAGATCCTGGTGTTGACAATGTCACTACTACAGGCAGGTTTCTTGGTTTGGATTCTGGCAGTAACTACTAATGGTTTGGATTTTTTTGTTTGTTTGTTTGTTCATTTGTTTTTGTTTTGTTTTGTTTTAATAAAACAAACACTGTGGCAAATTTCTCCAGCCAGCCTCAAATATATAGATATTCTGTGTAATATCCATCCATATTAGCACTTTTTTTTTCCCTCTGAGAAAAGCTATATTAGAATCCATTTAAAAGGAAAACTTAGAGGCACCTGGGTGGCTCAGTCAGTTAAGAGACCAGCTATTTGTTTTTGCTCAGTTGGTGAGTTCAGGGTTATGACCTCAGGGTTAGGAGATTGAACCCCTCTCTCCCTCCACCTCTGATCCTCCTTTTCTAAACCTCCCTGGTCTCCTGAAAGCTCTTTCTCAAATAAATAAAACCTTAAAAAACAAAAAACAAAAGCAAAATGAAATTAAAAAGGTATATGATAAATCTTTTTTGTCTTAAGTATATTTCTAACTTTTTGTCATCATTTTTATCTTCCTCTGATTCTAAAATTGGGGGTAATCAATTATGGACATTATAATAGATTCATATTTGAAAAGTATGAATATTTTAAGTTGATACTGATTCAATTATTACCCCTAGCATCATATTGAAAAATTAATTTCAAACTTCAACTTGCTGTAAATTTCATACTCTGATATATATATTTTTTTTTAATTTTTAAAGGACATTGGACAAAAATTTAAAATTAGGTCTAAGATCAATAAGTGTTTTGACAGCATGTCAAAATTTCTCACTGCACCAATAGAAATATTAAAAAAACACAGGAAGGCAAAACTAAGCACAGATTTTAACTTACTTTTTGAATTCTAATATAAAATATGAAACAACTCAGAAGAGACAAAAATAGTGTGGGGATAGAAAGACTGTATTCTTTTGTCTTGGACGGGGAAAGAAATAACTATTTTCCTACACAATGTTTCACAGTTCTAAATGAGATCAGCAGTCAGATGAGTGTGGTGCATGGGAGGAAGAAAAACACTTCCAGTTAAAAAAAAAAGAAAAAGAAAAAAGAAAAGCAAATGACAACATGAAAAAATCTCCATGTCTATTTGGAATGAACTGGATATTCTGTGTTCTTACCTAGCTCTTTCTCCCCCTTACAATTCTGAGCCCTTGGAAGCCATTTCTCTAACTGTGCTTTTAAATGCTAAGGGGAGTTCCAACAAAGGACTACCTAAAAAGAGCTCAACTGTGGGTCTTAATAAATGAAATGGCCATAGCTTGTCTGTTTCCAGGTTCTGGGATACTCATTCACTTCCTTATCCTTTCAAGGCTCAAGAGTAGTGATGTTCTGTTCCCTTCCATGTTTTTTAGCTACAGCAAATTTCAGTATCCCTTGTAGTTTCTCCTTAAGCCTACTCACGCAATTGTCAATAATCCTTGTGGGAACCTCTCCTCAATTATTTTATTTGAATGATCTATTTGCTTCTCGCAGGTCTGTGATAAGGTCTATAATTCATTTTACATTTTTTTGTAATGTAAACTGGTAAGAGAATTAGAAAAACACATAAAATGAAAACTTACACAGAACTCAAAGGAGGGAGAATTATCGATGGCTGTTTTAAAAAAGGGCATTGCCATATTAGTAAAGTAGTAGGAGTACTATCAGTATCACCATGGATTAATAATTTAAAGCCCTTAAAAAAAATTTATCTATTTACTTGATTGGCGAGGGGCAGAGGGAGAGAATCTTTAATCTGACTCCCCACTGAGCAGAGAGGCAAATTCAATGCAGGGTTTGATTCCAGGACCATGAGAGCATTACCTGAGCTGAAACAACGAGCCTAATCCTCCACTGATTGAACCATCCAGGTGCCCTTACCACAGATCAATAATCTGATTCACAAAATATACCGATAGAGGATAAATTTATCAATTTATAAAACGATAGTGTAGTAAACTCTTAAGTAATTTACCACATGGGATTTGTCATAGTTAAAATAGACAATGCTTTCTGTTAATAAGTATTCTTGTAAAATCTATATGTAGATAAAACACCAAGAAAGTAAGCCAAATTCTAATTTCAAACCCACCATTTAATAATATTACTCCAAATACAGATGACATGCTATTATTATTAAAGTGGTCGAACATTAGTCTCCATGAAAATATAACAAAGATCTAAATGTTTTCTCCCAGAAATATTTTTTAAAATGTCAAAACCTGTGTTAGAATAAAATATCTTTTCTTCTATTTGTGTCTTATAAACAAAAATATATGGTTTCCACTTATTTATACTCTCTAAAGATTCTAATGCCAGGTTTTGTCATACTATAATTTCAAGTTTTACCTTTCCTAAATGACCATAAATATTTAACATCAATATGTAGGGAGGCTGCAATGAACAAAGGAAGGTAGATGACTTCAAGAAGCTGGACTAGACAAGCAAGTAGATCCTTCCCTAGAACTCCCAAAAAGGAATATAGCTCTATCAAGACACTGACTTTAATACAAGAAGATCTATTTCAGTTTTCTAAAATACAGAAGACAATATGTTTGTATGTTCCATTCGTATGTTTATATGTTCTGTAAGATTTTTTAGAACAGTTTTAGATTCACAGCAAAGTTAAATAGAAAGCAGAGATTTTGCTTATATAAGCATACTTCTTTTTATTGAGCTTCACTTTACTGCACTATACAGATAACTGCATTTTTTTTTTTTTTTTTTTTTTTTTTTTTTACAATTTGAGGTTTGTAGTACCCTGAGCAAACCTGTCAGCATCATTTTTTCCAACAGCATTTGTTCACTTGTCTCTGTGCTACATTTTGGTAATTCTCTCAATAATTCATAACTTGCTATTATTGTATTATGGTGATCTGTGATGAATGATCTTTGGTGTTACTATTGTAACTGTTTTGGGGTGTCACGAACCACACCATCAACCACAAAATAAAACGGTGAACTTAATTGCTGAATTTGTGAATTCTGATTACTCCATTAAGAGGCATTCCCCTATCTCTCTTCTCCTCAGGACTTCCTACTCCCCAAGACACGATGATATTAAATTAGGTCAATTAATAATCCTGCAATGGTCATGAAGTATTCAAACAGCAAGAGTGGCACATCTCTTACTTTAAATCAAGAGCTAGAAGGAATTAAGCTTGGTGAGGATGGCATGTAGAAAGCTGAGAAAGGCCAAAAGCTAGGCTTTTTATATCAAACAATTAACCAAGATGTTAATACAAAGGAAAATCTCCTCAAGGAAATAGAATGTGCTATTCCAGTAAATACATGAATGAAAAAGTGAAGCAGCCTTATTGCTGATATGGGGAAAGTTTTAATGGTCTGGATGAAAGATCAACCTAATCCAGAGCCCTATCAACCAATCCGAGCCCTACCTCTCTTCAATTCTGTGAAGACTTCAAAGGATGAGGAAGCTGAAGAAGAAAAGTTGGAAGCTAGCAGAGGTCAATTCATGAAACCTAGGTAAAGAAGACTTTTCTACAACTTAAAAGTACAAGGTGAAGCAGGAAGTGCTTATATAAAGGCAGCAGCAAGTTATCCAGGAGGGCTAGCTTAGACATTTAATGAAGGTGGCCACAAGAAAAAAAAAAAAAGAAAGAAAGAAAGAAAGAGAGAGTTTTCAGTGTAGGTGAAAGAGCCTTCTCTTAGAAGATGCCATCTATGACTTCCATAGTTAGAGAGAAGAGAAGAAGTCAATGCCTGGTTTCAAAGGTTCAAAGGACAGGGTGACTCTCTTGTTAGGGACTAATGTAACTGGTGACTTTAAGCTGAAGCCAATACTCATTTACAATTCCAAAAGTTACAGGGCCCTTCAAAATCATATTAAATTTATTCTTCCTGTGTTCTATGAGAAGAATAGCAAACCCAAATGATCATTCATCTCTTTATAACATGGTTTTGCTATATACTCTAAGTCCATTGTTGAGACCTACTGCTCAGAAAATTATTTTCAAATTATTTCTGCACCTGGTTAACCAAGATCTCTAATGGAAATATACAATGAGATTAGTGTTGTTTTCATGTCTTCTAAGCATCTATTACACAGCCCGTGAATCAAGGTGTCACGTTGATTTTGAAGACTTATTACTGAAGAAATACATTTCATAAGGCTATAGCTACCATAGATAATGATTCCTTGGATGGACCTGAGCAAAGTAAATGGAAAACCTTCTGGAAAGGATTCACCATTCTAGATGCTATTAAAAACACATGTAACTCATGGGAAGAGTTCTAAACATCAGCATTAACAGGAGTTTGGAAGAAGTTGATTCCTGCTCTCATAAATGATTTTTGATTTCAGGACTTTAGTGGAGGAAATAACTGCAGATGTGGTGGAAATAGCAAGAGAGCTAGAATGAGAAATGGAGCCTAAAGATGTGACTGTATTGTTGCCATCTCGTGATAAATCATGAATGGACAAGGAGTTGCTTCCTGTGGGTGAACAAAGGAAATAGTTTCTTGAGATGGAATCTACTCCTGGTGTGCAGATTCTCTGAAGACTGTTGAAATGACAACAAAGGATTCAGAATATAAGATAAACTTAGCTGATCAAACAGTGGCTGATCAAGTTTTGAGAAGACCAACTCCAATTTTGAAAATTCTACTGTAGGTAAATTTTATTAAAAAGCTGCACCATTCGGAAAAACTGTTAAAGTCTACTGATATAACAAACTTCACTGAACTCTCATTTTAAGAAATTGCCACAACTACCCCAACTTCAGCTACCACCACACTCATCAATCAGCAGCTCAACACTGAGGCAAGACCAGCTCCACTAACAAAAAGGTTATGACTCACTGAATGCTCAGATAATGAGCTCAAATAATTTTCTAACAATAAAGTATTTTATAATTAAGGTATGTATATTTTAGATATACACTTAATAGACTATAGTGTCATGTAAACATAATTTCTAAATGAACAGGAAAACCAAAAATTCATTTGATTCACTTTATTGCAATATTTGCTTTATTGTGAATGGTGAACTGCTCCCACATTTCTGTGGTAAGCCTGTACTCCCTGTCCCCATAACATGCATAGCCTCCCCTACTGTCAACATCCCCCCAAAATGTTACATTTGTTACAACTGATGAACTTACATTAACACATCATTATCTTCCAAAATTCATAGTTTACATTTTAGTTCACTCTTGGTGCTATAAATTCTAAGAGTTTGAACAGATGTACAATGATATGTATCCACCTGTATGATACAATGAATTATTTCACTGACCTAAAAATCTGCTATGTTCTGCCTGTCCATCCCTTCTTATCCTCTGTATTGGTGTTGTTCAATCCACTGTTTGTGGTAATTTGTCACAGCAGTAATAGAAAGTGAATATAAGATGGGGATGAGAAGAGATATTAATGTATATAATATATTCTATTTGAAATCATCGTAAACAACGATTTTCCTTAATGACTTGATTCTTTTTTCATGTCATGACTTCTTTTGTGTGATTCCTTCTAAAAAATGTGTAAAAACATATTTTCCAATATTATTCCAACTATGTTGTATTGACCAGAATATCCTCAATTATGTTTAATATTCAGATGATACCTTGTGACAGTTTTTATTGGTCATGGAGTTTTTGTTATTGTTCATTTTAAAGATTATCTATAAATGGAGAAGTAAATGGCTATCCATCTTCATAAGTAATAAGGTCATTAAAATTTATAAATTAGAGTTTTCTAAATTGCAACCCCAAAATGTATACCTATTTACATTTTTTTGCCAGGAGTATATCACTGACAGTTGCTTCATATTTAAGTCAATTAATCTATGCAGCAACAAATGTATTTAATTCTTTTTTAAACTTTGCCAGTTTGGTAAATTAAGAAAATCAGTGTTAAATGCATTGAAGTTGTCCATTTATAACCCTGATTATTGATTATTTGAAGACATTTTTTTAACTGTTGTAAATAAGTAATTTAACCAAAGTGAAAAGACTGCAAACACTGTATTCACGGCAGTTTGTTTGAAACACACACAAAAAAAGTCATACAAAGATATAAAGTACATATATGGCAAACAGGGACACATGTCATGACTCATTACCTAAGTTACTGCATTAATAAGAAAATATGAATGTAGAGAGAAAGTGAAGCAGAATGTAAAAGGTTTCAAATAAATGGCATGTGTAAATGATACAGTTTTGGAGAAATGGTCTATATCATTTTAACTAGAAAAGACTGTGAGGGTGACAATATTGAGAAGTTTATATGAAATATTTAATATCAATATATTGAAAGTCCTGGGGAAATTATTCAATTTACTATCGTCATTATGAAAGTAACTCAAGCAATTTGATAATATTAAAATGATTATCAGTAATTATAAAAATAATTATTTCAATAATTTATAAATGTATATATTTTAAGATTGCAGAAATAAATTGTCTAAAATTTGCAATAAAATGCATTGAAAAACACATTGAAAATTACTAATTTATAGATGAAACTCATAATTAACTTCTTTTTAAGATATATTTATTTGAGAGAGACAGACAGAGAGCAGGGGGAGGAGCAGAGGATCAGGGAGAGAAGCAGACTCCATGCTGAATGCAGGGTTCATTTGGGGTGGGGGTTTGGGGAGGGGACTCAATCCCTGGCCCCTAAGACCATGACCTGAGCCGAAGTCAGGAGTTGGCTGTTTATCCAACTGAGCCACCCAGGTGCCCCAAAACTCATAATTAAGTAAAAACAGTTTATATCTATACCTACATCAAAGGCAAATATTCTTATATTTCAAATTGGGCTTTCCACATATAGTATCATATCATCTGCGAAGAGTGATAATTTGACTTCTTCTTTGCCGATTTGGATGCCTTTAATTTCCTTTTGTTGTCTGATTGCTGAGGCTAGGACCTCTAGTACGATGTTGAATAGCAGTGGTGATAATGGACATCCCTGCCGTGTTCCTGACCTTAGCGGAAAAGCTTTCAGTTTTTCTCCATTGAGAATGATATTTGCGGTGGGTTTTTCATAGATGGCTTTGATGATATTGAGGTATGTGCCCTCTATCCCTACACTTTGAAGAGTTTTGATCAGGAAGGGATGTTGTACTTTGTCAAATGCTTTTTCAGCATCTATTGAGAGTATCGTATGGTTCTTGTTCTTACTTTTATTGATGTGTTGTATCACATTGACTGATTTGCGGATGTTGAACCAACCTTGCAGCCCTGGAATAAATCCCACTTGGTCGTGGTGAATAATCTTTTTAATGTACTGTTGAATCCTATTGGCTAGTATTTTGTTGAGTATTTTCGCATCTGTGTTCATCAAGGATATCGGTCTATAGCTCTCTTTTTTGGTGGGATCCTTGTCTGGTTTTGGGATCAAGGTGATGCTGGCCTCATAAAATGAGTTTGGAAGTTTTCCTTCCATTTCTATTTTTTGGAACAGTTTCAGGAGAATAGGAATTAGTTCTTCTTTAAATGTTTGGTAGAATTCCCCCGGGAAGCCGTCTGGCCCTGGGCTTTTGTTTGTTTGGAGATTTTTAATGACTGTTTCAATCTCCTTACTGGTTATGGGTCTGTTCAGGCTTTCTATTTCTTCCTGGTTCAGTTGTGGTAGTTTATATGTTTCTAGGAATGCATCCATTTCTTCCAGATTGTCAAATTTATTGCCGTAGAGTTGCTCATAGTATGTTCTTATAATAGTTTGTATTTCTTTGGTGTTAGTTGTGATCTCTCCTCTTTCATTCATGATTTTATTTATTTGGGTCCTTTCTCTTTTCTTTTTGATAAGTCGGGCCAGGGGTTTATCAATTTTATTAATTCTTTCAAAGAACCAGCTCCTAGTTTCGTTGATTTGTTCTATTGTTTTTTTGGTTTCTATTTCATTGATTTCTGCTCTGATCTTTATGATTTCTCTTCTCCTGCTGGGCTTAGGGTTTCTTTCTTGTTCTTTCTCCAGCTCCTTTAGGTGTAGGGTTAGGTTGTGTACCTGAGACCTTTCTTGTTTCTTGAGAAAGGCTTGTACCGCTATATATTTTCCTCTCAGGACTGCCTTTGTTGTGTCCCACAGATTTTGAACCGTTGTGTTTTCATTATCATTTGTTTCCATGATTTTTTTTCAATTCTTCTTTAATTTCCCGGTTGACCCCATTCATTCTTTAGAAGGATACTGTTTAGTCTCCATGTATTTGGGTTCTTTCCAAACTTCCTTTTGTGGTTGAGTTCTAGCTTTAGAGCATTGTGGTCTGAAAATATGCAGGGAATGATCCCAATCTTTTGATACCGGTTGAGTCCTGATTTAGGACCGAGGATGTGATCTATTCTGGAGAATGTTCCATGTGCACTAGAGAAGAATGTGTATTCTGTTGCTTTGGGATGAAATATTCTGAATATATCTGTGATGTCCATCTGGTCCAGTGTGTCATTTAAGGCCTTTATATCCTTGCTGATCTTTTGCTTGGATGACCTGTCCATTTCAGTGAGGGGAGTGTTAAAGTCCCCTACTATCATTGTATTATTGTTGATGTGTTTCTTTGATTTTGTTATTAATTGGTTTATATAGTTGGCTGCTCCCACATTGGGGGCATAGATATTTAAAATTGTTAAATCTTCTTGTTGGACAGACCCTTTGAGTATGATATAGTGTCCTTCCTCATCTCTTATTATAGTCTTTGGCTTAAAATCTAATTGATCTGATATAAGGATTGCCACTCCTGCTTTCTTCTGATGTCCATTAGCATGGTAAATTCTTTTCCACCCCCTCACTTTAAATCTGGAGGTGTCTTCGGGCTTAAAATGTGTTTTTCTTGGAGGCAACATATAGATGGGTTTTTGTTTTTTTATCCATTCTGATACCCTGTGTCTTTTGACAGGGGCATTTAGCCCATTCACATTCAGGGTAACTATTGAGAGATATGAATTTAGTGCCATTGTATTGCCTGTAAGGTGACTGTTACTGTATATGGTCTCTGTTCCTTTCTGATCTACCATTTGTAGGCTCTCTTTTTGCTTAGAGGACCCCTTTCAAGATTTCCTGTAGAGCTGGTTTGGTATTTGCAAATTCTTTCAGTTGTTGTTTGTCCTGGAAGCTTTTAATCTCTCCTTCTATTTTCAATGATAGCCTAGCTGGATATAGTATTCTTGGCTGCATGTTTTTCTCGTTTAGTGCTCTGAAAATATCATGCCAGCTCTTTCTGGCCTGCCAGGTCTCTGTGGATAAGTCAGCTGCCAATCTAATATTTTTACCATTGTATGTTACAGACTTCTTTTCCCGGGCTGCTTTCAGGATTTTCTCTTTGTCATTGAGACTTGTAAATTTTACTATTAGGTGACGGGGTGTGGGCCTATTCTTATTGATTTTGAGGGGCATTCTCTGAACCTCCTGAATTTTGATGCTCATTCCCTTTGCCATATTGGGGAAATTCTCCCCAATAATTCTCTCCAGTATACCTTCTGCTCCCCTCTCACTTTCTTCTTCTTCTGGAATCCCAATTATTCTAATGTTGTGTTTCGTCTTATGGTGTCACTTATCTCTCGAATTCTCCCCTCGTGGTCCAGTAGCTGTTTGTCCCTCTTTTGATCAGCTTCTTTATTCTCTGTCATTTGGTCTTCTATATCACTAATTCTTTCTTCTGCCTCATTTATCCTAGCAGTTAGAGCCTCCATTTTTGATTGCACCTCATTAATAGCTTTTTTGATTTCAACTTGGTTAGATTTTAGTTCTTTTATTTCTCCAGAAAGGGCTTTTATATCTCTCGAGAGGGTTTCTCTAATATCTTCCATGCCTTTTTCGAGCCCGGCTAGAACCTTGAGAATTGTCATTCTGAACTCTAGATCTGACATATTACCGATGTCTGTATTGATTAGGTCCCTAGCCTTCGGTACTGCCTCTTGTTCTTTTTTTTGTGTTGAATTTTTACGTCTTGTCATTTTGTCCAGATAAGAGTAAATGAAGGGGCAAGTAAAATACTAAAAGGGTGGCTACAACCCCAGGAAAATATGCTTTAACCAAATTAGAAGAGATCCAAAATCGTGAGTGGGGAGAAAGGGGATAAAAAGAGGTTCAAAAAGGAAGAGAGAAAAAAAAAAAAAAAAAAAAAAAAAGGAAAGAAAAGAAAATAATTTTAAAAAAAGAAAACACCTAAGAAAAATGTAAAAAATATATATATATATATTAGATAAACTAGTAAAAAATCGTTAAAAAAGAAAAAGGTAACAGTTAAAAAAAAAAAAATTTTACCCGAAGGCAAGAAAAAAAAAAAATGAAAAAGAAAAAATTAAATTAACTGCAAGACTAAAAAAAATCACAGGAAAAAAGCCATGAGTTCCGTGCTTGGCTTTCTCCTCCTCTGGAATTCTGCTGCTCTCAAATTGGGCCTTCTAAAATGGCAATATTGGTTTATAAAAAATCAATAGCCCAATCCAAGAAAGAAAAGCAATTGATTTTAACAGTTTAAAAAACATATGGCATAATGTATAATTAAAAGAATGATAAGCTATAGTATCTCTCATATTTTTACAGTAACTTTTTAGCAGATCATGATGTCTGTTGTATTTACCACATATTTTTCTATATAAGCTTAATACATAATTTGCTTAATACGAAGATGGAAACATCTGTTTTATTTAACATCCTTCTCATGAACACACTGTGAAAACCACAATTATATAAACCCCATTTTCACATGGCTACACAAGAGCCATAAGAACATGTAAGCAAAAAACAAAGCAGTTCAGATATAGTCATTAATGCAGTAAAAAAACTCAATTCTAACCTACAGATTTGTTTACATTGTGGCTGGCAAATGACATATAACGAGTATAGTTAACATCGTCATCCATGGAGAGATTATTTAATTATTCTGTAGTCTATGTTATCACATGAATGAATTAAGAAAGATGTTATGGTCAAATGCACAGCATTTCCCATAAGCTGCATAGATAAGTAAATAAATCAAACAATTATTTCCTAATCACACTAGCAACCATGAATAGCTCAAAAAAAGCCATGCAGTAGTAATCACCTCCTTAGGCTAGATATTTAATTTATCCTGGTGGCAGCACGAAATGGAAGTCTCTGCAAAGACTCTTTGTGAAATAGCATATAAAGCATGGCCAGGAATAGACTATGATTAGTAGAATAATGCAATAAGGAAAATTTAAAAGGTACAATTGAAATATTTAAGAAGAGCTATTGGTGATTAAATGTGTATAATATAGTACTACAGCAAGTTCTTCTTGATGCTTCAAATGAAAGTATTACAATATAGATAGCCAGTATGTATGCTCGATTTAACAATAAAATTGGATTAAAATTAACTCTACCCTTTAGGTATTAACTTCCTTCAAAATCACGCTACTAAGAATAATATTGAACAGAATCTAGTTGGGCAAGTTAATGGATATCTAGCACACTCTCCCTATCACATAGTATTCTTGAAATGAAAAATTGAATATAAAAATCTGGAAAAAAATCTGCAAGCGTATAGAAATTTTTTATAACATTTAGCAGCTTTTCATGCATGAGAAATCTTTACTGTTAACAATAAGGGTGGAATCATATTTAAATACCATCCACAAGCTCACTATCTAATCGCAAAAGTAAAAAATGACCTTGGGGGAATTTGAGTTAAATCTTTACCAGGGATTTTTGAGGATCCCAAGCAAAACAGACTATGAGGATCTGGGAGAACTAAAGTACCTCACTTATCTAATCAACATTTAAGTTTGCTGATAAGACTGTATGATAGAAGTCAGTATCTGGTTACAGTATTCACACTGCAGTAAAAATAAAAAGTATACATTACATATGAGAAAAGAAAGTGGAAAAATAAATATCTATGATCCAAACAAAATCTTAGTTCGTGAAAATATACTATGAAAGTTCCCTCCTCTATCCCCAAACTACTGAATTCCTAAATATAAAATAAATGCATTGTGCATATAAGACTTCCCCTTAAATGGAGCATATCCAGAAATTTTGATACTTTCTAATAGTAATAGCCATAGGAATTCTGTGCTATAGGAGATCTGTCTGAAAGATCCACATCTAACGTATATTCACTAATTGTGAATGCACAGTCTGCCTCAAATGCAGCTACACAAAATTTAATAAGCATCAAAGATTTTTAAAAAGTCATTAAATGTGAAAACCTCAATCAATTCACTGTTAAATTAACTGAATGGTAATAAAAACTAGTTTCAAAAAAATTCTGAATTATGTTTTTAAGAAGATTCAACTGTTTATGTGTATATATATATATATACACATGTGTATGTGTATATATATGTGTGTGTATTTATATATATATATAATACATACATATGAATTGAGAACAAGTATTTATGCAAAAATAATCAAGTGAATGAGTACACAGGTATTAAAAATGAAAACACACAACTTCTACTTTTTATTTTAAGTTTTTATTTATTTATTTGACACAGAGAGAGAGATCACAAGTAGGCAGAGAGGCAGGCAGAGAGAGAAGGAGAAGCAGGCTCCCTGCTGAGCAGGGAGCCCCATGGGGGGCTCAATCCTAGGACCCCAAGACCATGACCTGAGCTGAAGGCAGAGGCTTAACCCTCTGAGCTATCCAGGTGCTCCAACATAACTTCTACTTTCAAATTACGATAGAGGTAATGAACAATAAACTCTTACTGCAAAACACTGAGCTATTAATGATGGTGTCTGGGGTATGCATTCATGCCTCAAAAGAGAAAGTATCAGGCAGCCATTTAAAGCCTTGGGAATCCAACTGCTGTCCTGGATTAGCAGCATCTGATTCCACTAAGAATGACTTAGAAATATGAAACCTTAGACTCTACTCAACAGAATCAAAATCTCCTTAAAAAAAAATCACTAGTGAGTCATATGAAAATTAAAATAATCGAGCACCATATATTGACACCTGAAACTAATGTAACATTGTGTCAACTATACTCAAACATTTTTTGAAATAAAAATAAACGAAGCATGCTCTAAGACCAAAGGTTTTGTGATCACAAGTTGACCGTCCAGAGTTTTTTGCAGCATGTGAAGCCAATGAATAGCATCTGTGAGATAATACAGATTTGAAATGATGGATTTATCAGAAAAGTTTCTATTGAATCTGTATAAAAAATTATACCTAGAAATTCTTTTATACATAACCTAATTTATTCCACATACTTATTAACACAATTCTTTCCCATGCTGTCCTTAAATTTTTCCAAAGTAGAACTAAGTGAACCATCTTTTTCTATGCCCTCAATAACTGCTACTTTACATTGATTTTGTAATTATGAATTATCACCCTGAAAAGGGATTCCTAGTTATTAAACACCCGTTTTCTTTTATGCCTCCATCTCTGATTTTGGCAGAATAGAACATTCTGAAGGATCTTTTTTATACATATATTTTTATATGATCAAGCTTTATCATTTTTTACTCCATTTGGAATTTTTCAGAGTAATCTGGGTTTTTTAAAATTATGATTTGTATTCGTTCTCTTCTTTTTTAAAATTATTGTATTGTATTTTTATTTTTATTAAGTTTTTAAATTTTAATTCCAATATAATTAACATACAGTGTTAACAGGTTAAAATAGAGTAATTGTTGCAGTTTCACAATATAGTAATTCAACAATTCCATGCGTCAGTACTCAGTGCTCATCATGGTAAGTATACCCTTGATCCCCTTCACCTATTTCACCCTTGCCCCTACCCACTTCTCTTCTGATATGCTTTAGTTTAAATGAGTATCCTTGGGAAAGCCTAGGTGGCTCAGTGGGGTAAGCCTCTCAGGATTCTGGGATTAAGCCCCACGTAGGGTTTCAGGCTGAGCAGGAAGTCTGCTTGTCCCTCTACACCTCACCCCAATCATGATCTTTCTCTCTTAATAAATTAGTAATTTAATAAATTTAATTTAATAACTTGGTATTCAATTAATAAATAATTTAATAAATTAATAACATCTTTTAAAATTTTTTAAAAATAAATGAATACCCTCAGATAAAATTGTTCTTTTTTTTCCATCAAGAACATTTTTTTTTACTTGAAGTATACATCAGAATAGATGGTTTTAAAAGGCATATATAAAACATTCCATCCAAGAAAAACAGAATATACATTTTCTTCAAATAATCATAGAAGAATCCCCTAGTTAAATTGCATAAAGGAGATATAATATACAAATTTAAGAAGACTGAAATCATATCAAGTAGATTCCTCAACCACAATGGTACAAAACTAAAGATCAACAATAAAACAAAGCTGGGAAACCTACAATGTAAATGTTAAATATTTAATATGTATATATTAAACAGCACCCCACTGCAAAAGCAGTGGGCCAAAATAAGAAATCAAATAGCAAATCAAAATAAGTCTCAAAACAAAAGAAAAAGAAAACACACTTTTTCAAAACTGATGAGAAGTTTATTTTTAATTCCTCCTAGTTACTTGTTTTGGTCTCAATTTTACCTCAAGGTCTTGGTGATTTGAAAACAAGCTCCTGGCTTCAGGGACTTTATTCATTTTGATTATACTTAAACTTGGAACTGTTTCCTTCTAAGTAAAATATAGTATCTTGTAAATAATCAATTTACTAAATAATTAAGTAGAAGATATTTTAAAACCTTATCACAGTTTTAGAGGGAGAGTCAAGTAAGATGCAGGACCAAATCAGTTTGTGAATTTAATTCGTGAATAATAAGAATTCTGAATAATTGGCAAATTTGTGAAAAATAAGAATTATATAAATAAGTACAGTCTTTTAATTAAAAAAAGAGATTTGAAAAATACATTTTAAAACAAGTGAAACAAGTAATTATCAAATGCAACTGGATTTTCTAAATTCTGAATGCAGCAGAGTTTTCTGAACATTTGTTTAGAATGTCGCTGACTTTAGATAGCAAAAAGAACCTGGACAGTGGATAGATTCACAGAAGTTTGTATTCATTTAATACACAGATATGGAAAATTGAAAATCCAAACATTTTGAGCCAAATAAAAATAATTCTGCAGAATCATATGAAGTAGAATTTTAAGAATTAAGGAGGGCACATATTGCATGGAGAACTGAGTATGGTGCATAAACAATGAATATTGGAACAGAAAAAAAATAAATTAAATTTTTAAAAAAAGAATATGAACTATAATATTATTTAAAAACTGTTTTCTACATCAAGAAGCAACTTAAAATTGTGTGATACTATGTTATATATCCTCAAGGGTGTTATACTAACTAAAATAAGTCACATACCATATTATCTCTTATATGTGAAGTATTGATTTTTTAAAAATTTTCATAGATACAGACAGCAGATTGATGGCTGTCAGCAACATTTGGTGGGGGTTATAGGAAATAGGTGAATGGTTTGGTTCTGTTTCTTTAGTTTACAAAAACTGAATTTTAAAAAGAAGTATAGATAGCATATTGGCAAGAAATGGTAAAATGGTAAAGTTCAGGCAATGGTGCTAAAGGAATGAAATGCTATAGGCATTTTGGAGAGCAGTTTGTCATTATTTAGTGAACCTTTACTTCATAGTTCTACTCCTAGGAATATACTCCATAAAACTCTAGCATGATCATGAAAAAGGACATGTGTGAGAATATTCATTACAATATTATGTGTGATCATGAAGCCTTGCAAGAACATAAAAATTTATCAGTTCTTGAAAGGATGGATAAAATGTGGCATATGCACACCATGTAATATTAGAGCTTTTAAAATAAGTTAGTTTCTCACACAGAAATTTTGAATGGTCTAAAGAAATCTTGGGTAAAAAAAATGGGAAGCTGAACAAATAGTTCAATACAAGTCATAGTATATCAATTCTGCATATAAAGGCAAAATATAACTATATATATTGCTTATAGATTTTATCATTACATAAATATAGTGGATTGGGTATAAAAATAATTACATGAAAGTGGTTTCTATTGAGAAGAATGAATATGCATATTGACAGTTATTGATTATAATGTTAAGAATTCATTTTTATTTGAGGTAATTATTTTCTAAAATGGCATTATAATCTGACCTCATTGGAAACTATATATATATATATATATATATATATATATATATTTTTTTTTTTTTTTTTTTTTTTTAAGATTTTATTTATTTGACAGACAGAGATCCCAAGTAGGCAGAGAGGCAGGCAACGACAGAGGAGGAAGCAGGCTCCCCACTGAGTGGGGGTCCCAGGATCCTGGGATCATAACCCAAGCCGAAAGCAGAGGCCTTAACCCACTGAGCCACCCAGGCGCCCCTATATTTATTTTTTTTAAGATTTTATTTATGTATTTGACAGAGAGAAAGATCACAAGTAGGCAGAGAGGCAGGCAGAGAGAGAGAGAGGGAAGCAGGCTCCTCACTGAGTAGAGAGCCGGATGTGGGGTTCGATCCCAGGACCCTGGGATCATGACCTAAGCTGAAGGCAGAGGCTTTAACCCACTGAGCCACCCAGGCACCCCTGGAAACTATATTTTATTTTATTCTTTTGGGAAAGATTTTTTGGGGGGGAGAAGGTGGGCAGGACACTACTTCTAAGAGACAAAACAAAAATTTTTTATAATCTCTGAATATGGCATATTGTTGGTGCCTTGGGTGAAGTGAATGTGAATGTCAAATCTTAAAGTAACATGAAGAAAATGAGTATTTGAACCCCTGCAGATGAATGCAAAGAAAGTTAAATATATTTGGAAATTTTACTAGCTATGAAAAGCAATTGCGATTGTGAAGCCTGCTGTTTTCTCTTAAAACATGGCAATAATGTGTAAATTAAATTGCAACAGGAAGTGTATATTATAGAATAATACCATAGCTGCTTTTCATGTAGAGGTAGAAAAAATGGAAAATATATGAAAATTATACAACAAAAGGAATAAAAAATATTTAATCAGCTTAAAGCATTTAAAATTAGCCACTGGCAGAATAAAGACAATTTTTATAAGAAAAAAAAAAACAAATTAAAAGTATTGCTTTCAAGATAATGGGATTCAAGGAAGATATACTGGTCTACAGTATAAATTTTAACAAAATTAAAGGAAACATTATTATTCATTAATAAATATAAGTTTCAAAAAAAATAAAAAATAAATATAAGTTTCTTGCAGGTTAAAAGGAAAGATTATAATAGCCAGTTTTGTGCTTTAAGGTTAATGAACTAAGTGAACATATGGTGAAGTAGCTTCTTTTCATAAAATGTATGTTGCAGGAGTATATTCTTTGTGTGAAACAGGCTAAAATGAAGATTCTTTCTTCTGAGATACATTAAAATTCGATAACAAAATTGTTTTAAAACTATCCTAAAAATGATATCCCTTGATATAAAAGTTATTAATATTTGACATCACTGTGCTACTGTTTGGTGTTGTAGTCCTAATTTTTAGGCAGCAGATTGAGGATTACAGTGATTCAATAAAATGGCCATTTTCCTTGAGATAGTTTAAGGAATAGATATAAACATACAGAAGAGATCAATATATGATAAAGGCGAATTTTCCTAGGAACAATCTAGAATGTATGTTACGCCCTTTGTTCTTATCATATCAGAAATACATCACCCTGATAATTTCCTATTTAAGCACTGTGTCCTCCGTTCACATCAGCAGAAAGCTAGAATACCTTATGTTACCATGCCTGTTGCTATAGATGCTCACTCGGCTTTAGCTTCCACTATGTTCAACATGCTGTTTGCAAACACTGCCTCCAGAGAATGAAGGGATTGTTCTCTGCTCCACACTTAGGGCATCACTCTCACACTGTACTTGAGGAATTCCACTTTAGCTTGGCATCTTCTCCCTTTGACCCACTTCTAACTGGGAACAAGACCGAGCATTTCAGAGCTGCTTTGGGATACTGTTGATAAAGTCAGGCTTTAAAATAAAGTGTTCAAGGTTTGATGATGTACTGGTTGTGAGTCTAGGGTCAGGCAGCTTATGGGAAAAGAAGGAAAAATCAAAGAGGTTTAAGAAAACAAAACTTTCATAATACTACTGAAATGTTATTTGTATTATTTGCCTTTGTTTCTAAATGGACATTTGTTTTGATGATGCAAAAGCAATAGGAGACAAAACTGCTTTAGCCCAAAGTAAGGCAATTACAACCTAAGACTCACAACTTTCATTACTAGATACTCACACTGAAAAAGAAAATTACAAAGCCAATTTCAGTAACTAATGCCTTTAATGAATTTTCTTAAATCTCAACGCTTTTTAATATTCCATGTAATGAGAAATACATGTGAAACATTCCTGCATCATACCAATCTATGATAGTTGTAGCAAGAAAAGGACTTTTGAAAAAATGGCTAACAGACAAACTATGATTATTCAGATGTGGGTATTTGGCAGACCTTTTTTTTTTTAATGGATGAAGTGTGCCTGTTATTCCAAGAGCAATAAGTTTGATATCCATGATAAAATGAGCTTTCAAGTACAAGTATTTTGGAAAATTCGTATCTGCTCTCTTAAGCTTGACATGTTCGCAACATTTAAAGAATGTTCTGATGACATTAGTCATGAGTAACGAATGTGAACTTGATGTTGTTTAATGAAATATGTCAACATCTGGAAGATCTGTAAGTCATAAAAAATGAAACTTTTTCAATTCTGAATGCCATTACAAAATCATACATAGACAAAATTCCAGAGTCATATCAGTAAGTTTTAAGGAAATAGTACAAAACATTCTCTGATTTGGCTTTAGATTCTACAATGTAATTATACTTAAACTATAACTAATCAAAATTTGGTATATAGTATTAAAATGGAATATTAAAATGGAATATTTACCTTAAAAAGCTGTTTAAGTTCTCTCTCCATTTTCACTTTCATGTGTTAGTATATTTTCTCATATATTTCAAACAAATTTTACACTGCAGTATTTTAAATACAGAAGATACTGAAAATCCAGCTGGATTTTATTATGCCAGACATTTTATAGTGTTACAAAAATGTTTAATAATGTTATAATTTAATCTTAATTTTCATCATACAAATATTTTCCTAAAAATATAGAATTCATGTTAACCCAGAGGTTATTTTTAAAAAATATTTTTCAGTTTCTATTTTAATTTCTAAAAATGGCATATATTGATATGCCTCACATAACAAGGGCACTTTGAAGTCTTCAATGTTTAGAGAATAAAGGGTCCTGAATCCAAAAGGTTAAGTACTTCTGATAAAGTACTATGAGGGTAGCTATAATTTCTTGGCAGAACTGCCTCTTGCTGAAGATTTCTAGGCTGCTTTGGTAACTAGATATATTTTCTCATTTTAGGAGTAAGGTAGATTGTTTTATGGGCCTTGCCTTTCTGTGAACTTCTTTATATCCTTTACAGTTAGGCCAATTTGTATGACAATAAACATTTTTTAGAAACAGTAAAAAAAATCAATTTAGGGAGAAGATTTTATGGTGTTAGATCTTTCTAACCTTGAGCCTGTTGCCATGCTACCCATACATTTATCTTTGTAATATTTTTCAATACATTTGTTTTAATAATATGGATTTTTCATCTTATTTATATTCAAGACTGTAAAGTTATTTTTGATTAGAGAAGATGTAATATTATTTCTATTATATTTAGATACATATTCTCAAAATGGGAGAAAAAGTTGTTTTGGAATATTTATCTTTTATCTGGTGATACCACTAAAATCTTTTATTAGTTTTATTATTTTTAAAACTGGAATTCCTAAGGGAGCTGGGTAGGTCTGTTGGTTAAGCCCCCAACTCTTGATTTGGCTCTGGTCAAGATCTTAGAGTCGTGAGACTGAGTCCTACATTGGGTTCTGTGCTCAGTGCAGAGTGTGCTTGAGATTCTCTCTCACTCTGTCCCTCCCCCACACATTCTCTCTCTCCCCCTCTCTTTTAATCTGTTTCCCTATCTCAAATAAATAAATAAAATATTTTAAAAATTGGAATTACTTATTCTTCCAGTGTTAAAGTGTTTTGCTAAGTTTTCTTATAGCCATTTTAATTTTATTACATTTGCCCATTGACTATATTACCTTGATAACTCTCATTAATATTTG
This sequence comes from Mustela putorius furo, assembly GCF_011764305.1. Lineage (NCBI taxonomy): Eukaryota > Metazoa > Chordata > Mammalia > Carnivora > Mustelidae > Mustela > Mustela putorius. The sequence continues at coordinate 21,907 of NW_025421482.1, forward strand.
CAATTGAAGTTGTCCTTTAAATCTTAAATTTCATGAACATGTTTTAAAGCTATGGATTCAAAGTGTTTAAATAAAATTGGACTGTTCAGTTCTTTAAAGGTAAAAGAAGATATTTAATAATTTTCAAATCTCTACTATATTAACTCAACTCTTACTATGCTAGTTCAGACCATTTTTACTTTGTTTACTTTGTTTTTGAGCCAAAAACAATTTGAAATTAAAATTATTTCTAGCCTATCATTTTGTTCACTATAATTTCAATGCTATTGTTTAGTACCTATAGATATCTTGCTTATTCTTTTAATTATATATTTTATCATTATAAAAATATTCTCTTTATATTGTTTAAGTTTTTTTCTAAAATACTAACTTATGTGACTAGAAATTATTCCTGTTTTTTTCTTCTTTCAGTTGACTTCATAATTTTTGCCCATAATTTCATATGAATACTTACTTTACCAATTTTGTTTTAAGTCTGTATTTTACATGAATGGACTTGAGCTTTGCTTTTTAATACACTTGAAAAACTATTTTAATTTAGATTTTAATTAGAGAGAATAATGATGGATATGTTTTGATGCCTCAATACATTTAAAACGTGGAGAGTGTAATTAAGCATGCAAAACAGAGCAAAAAGGACTTTAAAAATAAATTTCAGTTTCTGAACTATTTTACTGAGAAGAATAAGTTTGGGGAATAATAAGACCTAAGGTATATTTTTATTTTTTATTTTCCTTAAATTTTATTTCATTTTGGTTTTTTTCAGTGTTCCAAAATTCATTGTTTATGCACCACACCAAGTGATCCATGCAATATGTGCCCTCCATAATACCCACCACCAGGCTCACCCCACCATCTACCCTTGTCCCCTCCAAAACCCTAAGTTTGTTTCTTAGAGTCCACAGTCTCTCATGGTTTGTCTCCCCTTCCAATTTCCCCCTACTCCCTTCTCTTCTTTATCTCCCCATGTCCTCCATGCTATTTGTTATGCTCCACAAATAAGTGAAACCATATGATAATTGACTCTCTCTGCTTGACTTATTTCACTCAGCATAATCTCTTCCAGTCCCATCCATGTTGCTACAAAAGTTGGGTATTTGTCCTTTATGATGGAGGCATAATACTCCATAGTGTATATGGACCACATCTTCCTTATCCATTCATCCGTTGAAGGGCATCTTGGTTCTTTCCACAGTTTGGCGACTGTGGCCATTGCTGCTATAAACATTGGGGTACAGATGGCCTTTCTTTTCACTACATCTGTATCTTTGGGGTAAATACCCAGTAGTGCAATTGCAGGGTCATAGGTAAGTTCTATTTTTAATTTCTTGAGGAATCTCCACACTGTTCTTCAAAGAGGCTGCACCAACTTGCATTCCCACCAACAGTAGAAGAGGGTTCCCCTTTCTCCACATCCCCTCCAAAACATGTTGTTTCCTGTCTTGCTAATTTTGGCCATTCTAACTGGTGTAAGGTGATATCTCAATGTGGTTTGAATTTGAATTTCCCTGATGGCTAGTGATGATGAACATTTTTTCATGTGTCTAATAGCCATTTGTATGTCTTCGTTGGAGAAGTGTCTGTTCATATCTTCTGCCTATTTTTTGATATGATTATCTGTTTTGTGTGTGTTGAGTTTGAGGAGTTCTTTATAGATCCTGGATATCAACCTTTTGTCTGTACTGTCATTTGCAAATATCTTCTCCCATTACGTGGGTTGCGTCTTTGTTTTCTTGACTGTTTCCTTTGCTGTGCAGAAGCTTTTGATTGTGATGAAGTCCCAAAAGTTCATTTTCACTTTTGTTTCTATAATCTGGAATGGGTACTGTATCTTGTCAAATGCTTTTTCTGAATCAATTGAGAGGACCATGCGGTTCATTTCTCTTATTGATTTGTTTTATCACTTTGATTCGTTTGGGACTGTTGAATCCCCTTGCATCCTATGGATAAGTCCCATCTGGTCATGGTAGATAATATTTTTAATGTACTTTTGGATCCTATTAGCTAGGATCTTGTTGAGAATCTTGGTATCCATATTCATCAGGGATATTGGGTTGAAATTCTCCTTTTTTGTGTGGTCTTTGCCTGGTCTTTGATAGACTTTTTCTGGAAAATTTCCTTCTGTTTCTATTTCTTGAAACAGACTCAGAAGAATAGGTATTGTTTCTTCTTTGAATATTTGGTAGAATTCTCCTGGGAATCCATCAGACCCTGGGCTCTTGTATTTTGGGATTTTTTTTTTAAATCACTGCTTCAGTCTTGTTATTAGATTTGAGGTCTATTCAGGTTGTCAATTTCTTTCTGATTCAGTTTTGGAAGTTTGTAGATTTCCAGGAATGCATCCATTTCATCTAGGTTGCTTAACTTATTGGCATGTAACTCTTGATAATAATTTCTGATGACTGTTTCTGTTTACTTGGTGTTAGTCATGATCTCTCCCTTTTCATATATAATTTTATTAATTGAGTCCTCTCTCTTTTCTTTTGAATAGTTTGGCCAATGGTTTATTGATCTTATTAATTCTTTCTTTCTTTTCTTTTTTTTTTTTTTTTTTAAGGTAGGTTTTTTTTTTTTTTAACTTATTTATTTAACAGAGAGGGAGAAGCAGGCTCCCTGCTGAGCAGAGAGCCCAATGTGGGGCTCGATCCCAGGACCCTGAGATCATGACCTGAGCCAAAGGCAGAGGCTCAACCCATGGAGCTTCCAAGGTGTCCCTGACTTTATTCTTTCAAAATACCAGCTTCTAGTTTCATTGATGTGTTCTACTGTTTCCCTAGTTTCTGTCTCATTGAACTCTGCTCTAATCTTGATTATATCCCTTTTTCTGTGAGGGGTTGGCCTAATTTATTTTTGATCATCCAGATCTTTAAGGTGTAAGGAGAGTTCGTGTATTCTGCATTTTTTAATATTTTTGAGGGAGACTTAGATGGCTATGGATTTTCCCCTTAAGACTGCCTTTGCCATATCCCTTAGGTTTTGGACTGAATTGTCTCCATTCTCATTGGTTTCCATGAATTGTTTAAGTTCTTCGATTTCCTGGTTGATCCAAACATTCTTAAGCAGGGTGGTCTTTAGCTTCCAAGTGTTAGACTTTCTTCCAAACTTTTTCTTGTGGTTGAGTTCCAACTTCAAAGTATTGTTGTCTGATAATATGCAGGGAATAATCTCAATCTTTTGGTATCTGTTGAGCCCTGATTTGTGACCCAGTATGTGGTCTATTCTGGACAAAGTTCTATGTGTGCTCAAGAAGAATGAGTATTCAATTTTGGGGGGTAGAATGTTCTGTACATATCTATGAGGTCCACCTGGTCCAATGTGTCATTCATTGCTCTTGTTTCTTTATTAATTTTCTGCTTGGATGATCTATCTATTACTGAGAGTTGTGTGTTAAGATCCCCTACTATTAATGTATTCATATTAATATAACTCTTTATCGTGATTAACAGTTGTCTTATGTAGTTGGCTGTTCCCATACTGGGGCATAAATATTTACCATTGTTAGATCTTTTTTGTGGATAGACCTATTAAGAATGATGTAGTGTTCTTCTGAATCTCTGACTATCGTCTTTATTTTAAAATCTAATTTGTCAGATGTGATAATAGCTACTCTAGCTTTCAAGGCCCATTGGCATGAATGATGCTTCTCCATCCCTTCACTTTCAGTTTGGATGCATCCTTAGGTTCCAAAGGGTCTCTTGTAGACAAAATATGAATGGGTCCTGTTGTTTTATCCAATCTGCAACCCTTTGCCATTTTATGGGAACTTCTAGGCCATTCATGTTGAGAGAGATTATTGAAATATACATTTTTATTGATATCATGTTGCCTGCTAAGTCCTTGTTTCTATAGATGTCCCTGTAAATTTCTGTTCTATTACAATCTTGGGTTCCTTGTTCTTTTATAGAACCCCCTATAATAATTCTTGTAGTGCCAGCTTGGTGGTCACATTCTCTTTTAAAGCTTGCCAGTCTTGGAAGCTCTTTATCTTTACATCCATTTGGAATGTCAGCTTTGCTCGATAAAGTATTTTGGGCTGCATGTTCTTCTCATTTAGTTCCCTGAATATATCTTCCAAGCCCTCTTTAGCTTTCCAGGCTCTATGGACAGATCTGATGTTACTCTGATAGATCTCCCCCTGTACTAAGGAATCTCTTCCCCTTTACTGCTCTCAAAAGATCTTGTCTAAAATTATGATCCATCAGTCTTCTAATCAAGTGTCTCAAGGTTTTTCTAGATTCATTTATTTTCGGGGGTGTTCTTTCTACTTCGAGGACATGAACTCTGGTTCCATTCCCCAGACTGGGAAAATTTCCATGGCGAATTTGTTCAACTATGTATTCTAATCTTCTTTCTTTCTCCTCCCGCTCCAGGCTCCCCATAATTCTGACACTGGAACATTTCATGATGTCATTTATTTCCCTAATTCTGTTTTCATGGCTTTTTTTTTTTTTAACTTGATAGCGTTCTTTTTTTTTTTAATTAATTAATTTATTTTCAGAAAAACAGTATTCATTATTTTTTCACCACACCCAGTGCTCCATGCAATCCATGCCCTCTATGTGAAACAGGTCAGGCAGAGAGAGTCAATTATCATATGTTTTCATGGCTTTTAAGCCTTTTGTTCCAGGCCTTCTCTGATCCCTTTTCTCTATCAGTTTGTCCTCTAGATCACTAATTCTATCTTCTGTCTCAAAGGTTACCCTAGCTGTTAGCATATTTAGATTAGATTGAATCTCATTGATAGCATTTTTAACTTCTTTCCAGGCAGCTTTCACTTCTACCCTTAGAGATTCTATGTTGTCACTAATGGTTTTCTCCAATCTAGCCATTGCCTGGATAATAGTTACCCAGAATTCCCTTTCCAACATACTGTTTATTTCCATATCCAGTAGTTTTGATGGAAAGGGCACAGTATCTGAATTTTTCCTCTGTTGGGTGTTCCTCCTCCTAGACATATTGGTGAGAGGTGGTTGAGGGGATGTATAGCTGAATATATCAACCACGATTCAGGCAAAGTGCACCTTGAAAGGCTTTGGAGCAATCGGAAGTCACCACCAAAAAGAAAGAAAAAGAAAAGAGAGAGAGAAAAAAAGAGAGGAAGAAAAAAAGGGGGGGGGAGACCCAGTCAGAACGAGCCCCCAAAGTAAGAGTTATAAGGTATGCAAACAAAAACAAGTGACCAACAAAAGTAAATGACAAGATAAAAGAGAACCCCGCCAAAATGAACTCCAATGATAAGATTTATGTAATACCAGAACAAAAACAAATACACAGAAACACTGAAAAGAAAAAGATGGGAGGGTGGTTATAAGTCCTCGATGTGGGTGAGGAAGGTTATTTTGATTCTTCCTGGGTGTATCTTGATTTCTTTGTTAAAGGACTCAACTTTCCAGAGATAAAGTGAGATTAAAACTGGTTTATAGTTTGTCTCCCTCCCAATATGTTTATAAAAAATAAAAAATTATATAATAAAAAAAACTGGTTTATATATAGGGGTATTACTGATTAGGGAAAGAGGATTCCTTGAAGCTTATATCTATATGTATATTTAAAAAATTGAAAAGAAAAAAAATAGATGTATTTGTATGAAAAAATTCAAGTTAAAAGGTTATTATGGAATATGATGTATTAAACTTCTGGTTGTAACAGTAAGTAGGTTAAAAAAAAGTTAAAAAGAAGAATAGTGAGACTGAATTAAAAACAAATGTTGCATCTATCAAATACACAGGATTTGGGGTAATACCAGGAGCTTAATATTTTTGTTTTCTCCTGATGTTGGGGTTTTACAGTTTTATGGGGACACTGTGGTGCTTGTCCTTTCATTCTTTGGGCTTGCTTTCTGGGAGAGGGGTCTGCCACGTTGTTTGACAGTTAGTCTTGCTTAGATTGAGTCCTCTAGCACCCCTACCCAGGGGTTGGGATCTGTGGAAACCAGTTTTTCTGGCTCGTGTTCTCTGGAAGTTTTTGTTCTCTGGCAGCTTTTTGCAGCTTTTCAGAGGTTTAATGGAAAGCAAACTGTACCCAGACCTCCATCTCAGAAAGAAGCCTCAGTCTGCTCCCCTCTGGTGGTCCAGAACACACAGACTCCCCTTCTGCAAACTCCACTGAGCTGTGCAACCTCCCACAAACAGTGCACATACACAGCTACTGTCTCAGGGCACTGAGAAGTGTCCTGTGCCACTGTCACATGGCACTGTGAAGGGCACCCAAAGTGCCCGCTTATTTCTGCACCCCCATGCTGCTAAAACCACTAGTGATATTGGTCTAGGGAGCCCACTTCTGGTGTCTGGGGTAGTTCTTGGACTGCTGTCTGGGGTAGTTCCTTCAAGTTGGGGCTGGGAGTGTCCAGATTCTCAGCCAGTCCTAGAGACCATTGGCTAGCACCCACAAGGAGCACTCTCAGGTGTGGGTGGGGAGCACGGTTCAGACCTCAGTCATGCAGTGGATGCAAAGTGCAGAAGGTTGTGTTTCTAGAAAATGCTCACCATATTCCCTCATGCGGGGTGGGAGTATGCCCTGGCTGAGTGGTTGTGGAAGCCCCACAACGCTGGGGGCTCTGGCACTAAGAACTGGAGGCTCCACTGCCATACTCTCTCTGGTACAGGTCATCATCCGAGTGCGCATCCTGGGTCTGTGGGCTTAGACCCCTGCCTGTGACGGCCCAATTCCACCGGTAGCCCTTTAAGATCTTTTGCTCTTTTTGAGTGCTGTTAACTAGACTCCCAAGTTAATGCTGATCCCCAATCACAGGGCACTTTCATATCGGGATATTACTTTCTAATGGGTTGCTTCTGGTGGCTCCCTCCACTTTCTGTTTATCATCCGATGTCAGCCTAATCATTCCCAGTATGGTTTACTTTCCCGCTGGTGTATTCTGCCCCTGCAGAGATCCAGAAGTGTATAATCCTATATTTTAGGTTGCTTTCTTAGGTGTTCAGAGTGTTCTGGTAGATAATTAACTCACTTTAGGGGACTTGTTGAAACAGGGTATCCTACTTCTCTGCCATATTGCCCCCTCCTCTAAGGTGTAATTTAAATGGGTAGCTAATATGGAGAAAATGTCATTGACATGAAGATTCAAGAAACTGAAGATTCAGGTAATTGTTTATATTCAGAGGCATCCACACCTCACAGGGTTGATGAAACAGGGAGTACAGAAACAAATATGGAGTTACGGAGTTAAGCACCACTTACATAAAGGGAAAGTACAGGTGGAGGATCTTGAGCATCTGAATGCAGTAAACCTGACAGTGTAAACATAAGCATCATTGTTGTTTTGTGGATATGCTTTACTTTGTATCATGTTGTGTTTATAATCTTTCGCTGTGTTTTTCACTACAAAGAATTAGATGGGTTTAATTTACAGTTCCTGAAAATAACTCCACATTTAATGGAAAGGTTATTTTATTTATAGTAGTAATTTTCCATGGTTTATCATTTTGGTCTGAAAAGGCCCCTAGCCTAGCCATGTAACATTAACCATTTCTGCTTAGAATGTTATCATGGCAGAATGAGAGAAACCCAGAAGGCAGAAGTCTGGGAATTTCACTGCTAACCATATGCTGTATCTTGACTGATCACTTTGCCCACTGTCCAAATCAGATAAAGAACTCTTGAGAAAAAGGAGAGAAAATTGGGGCAGAAATGAAGGAAGAAGATAGCCATTAGTGAGAATGGCCATTAGTGAGAATCTCTGAGCAGAAGACCTTCCTCCTGACTACAAAATCTGCTTCAAGGAAAATGGTATAAGAGCAGCAGGTAGATTTGGGGAAATGAGTAGAGAAAAGGTCAACATCATGGTTCCCCTGAGGGGCCATAGTATAGCATATGCTCTATAACTGCAGGATGACAAAGTGATAAAAATAGAGTCAATTTTGGAGCATAAAAGAAGTCGAGTGATCCTTAAATTCTTCCATAGGGTTAAAGAAAGAAATTGAGGGTGAGCAAAGTTTCCCAGGTTCTATACGTAGCTGAGACTTAGCCAAGAATACTGCCTGAGGAGGTATTTTACTTTTAGATGATAGAAAGCTTCTGTGAAAATCTGTGGAAACCGTTTTAACCATTTACTCAGCTATCTGTTCCAGTAGTAGATTCTTAAATAGTTACTGACATGGACATACAATAGTACCTGAGAAATACTGGGACACGTTAATAGTTCACTAACAGTCACTTCAGGACATATCGAGTCACAGGGGTAGGCACTCCCTTCCCAATGCTGCCACCTGACTTGATAAACCTTCAGTGTTCAGAATTAATCTTACAAAGAAGGTAGGGGAAAGTGTTTAAACTGGCTCAGTTTTCTGGAGATTTGATAATTGTTTTCTTCTTTTTGGTATAATTAATATTAATTTGAAGTACAAAAAAATGACTTTCTGGGTGTCTGGGTGGTTCAGTGGGTTAAGCCTCTGCCTTCAGCTCAGGTCATGATCTCAGGGTCCTGGGATCAAGTCCCACATCTGGCTCTCTGCTCAGCAGGGAGCCTGCTTCTCTCTCTCTCTCTCTATCTATCTGCCAGCCTCTCTGCCTACTTGTGATCTCTCTCTGTCAAATAAATAAAACCTTTAAAAAAAATAACTTTCCTTTCCATGCATAGCTGAGGTTTTATTTCTGAAGTAACATATTCACTAACCTGGCATTTGCCTATTGTCTATTAAAAACCTGTGCTTTAAAAGTAAATGTTTATTCGTGTAAGAACAGGAAAGCATTAACATGTTAAATTTATTTTCAGCATCACTTATGAAGAAGTAGTGTATTGTTTTATAATATTTAATCACCCAAAACACTCTTACTATTATATAATGCATTTTAAATTGTTGAATACAAATGGTTTATCCTATTATGACAGATTCACAAAATCACTTTACCAAAGATATCTCCTTTTGAACATGACATATTAGGCAAATACTTTATAACCCCTGGGCAACAGGTTTTCATATTACTTTTTTCTCTGTTTCACTCTATTTTGATTTTCTTATGCCATGGGAAAATAGAAAATTTACTATTCATATTTGTTTTCACTTATATTATGCCTATTTTGAAATGACTCAGAGGTTTAATATATTGGACCATCATGTTCTAAAATGAATCTATACAATTAGCATGTTGTGAAGAAAAATTTATTCTATGTAATATTTGTTCAAGCCATCAAGGCAGATTTATTTTATGTTTACTTGTCTTCTAAGTTCAATAGGAACAGTATAAAGCTGTCATGGAACCACTTCATAATTTTGAACTTGAGTTATTTAACTTAAAACAGTCAATAATCCATATTTAAATTTAAATATCACCCATTAATAAGTCAGTTTATTAATTAAAAGTTAGGAATATTTCCCATACTAACTGGTTAAGGCTGCCATAACAGAGCAGCATAAACTGGATAGCTTCAAAGACAGAAATTATTGCCTCACAGTTCTGGAGGCTAGAAGTTTAAGAGCAGGGTGACTACAGGGTTCAATCTTTCTGAAACTTGCTCTATATCTCTCTTCCAGCTTCTGGTGGTTTGCTGGCAATTTTTGACATGTTTTAAATTTATGGTAGCATAACTTCAACCTTTACAGGACATTCATCCAATGATTCTTCCTCTGTCCAAAATTCTGATTTACATAATGACAGAGTCATCTGGGATTAGGGCCTACCCTAATAACCTCATCTTAACTGGAGCATCTGCAAAGACTCTATTTCCATAAAAAGTTTCATTAACAGCATCTTCTGGAGGACACAATTCAGTTCATTATAGTTCTTTTTCAAATAAAGTTTGTTTCAGGTATTAATAGCAGATCTCCAAAAGTTAACCCACTGTAATTTTTTCCTCATTCCTTCCAGTTACTGGTTGATTTTCAGATAATGATTGGGGTAAAGAAAGGTTTCCTTAGTTCTTCAACCTAAGCTGATATAAAAGCCTAGTTTCCCATCAAGTATTGATTTGGGAATTTTGACACAAGTCTGAAATTTGCATCTCCCCATTCCCTGTTCTTTTGGGAGCCTGATAAAGAAGAGGCACAATTAAAGGTACTTTTGTAGGGGAAACAAAAAAACAAAACAAAACAAAACAAGGATCCAATAATATTCTCTATAATGGCTTTCAGAAAAAGATTTCACTTTGAAATGCCTAAGTATGGCCCATTACCCAGAAAAAACTTCAAAAGTTTGCTGGCTAACTATGGAATTATTCCCATCTGACATTTAAAAAAAAAAAAAATCAATGAAAAACATATTTCCTATGTCAAAGTTAGAGGCAAAGGGCATTGCAAAGATATTCTCTATCTTGTTAAGACATACTTCCCAATAACAGCATGAGGAACCAACTGCCATCATGTACACAGTATTAGTACTTAGGTATCTGACATTTCATTAGAGGACACACAAGCTTAATGGAACTACAGCACTTAACTCTTGAGCACACAACTGAGCTGTGCAGTGATGAGTGGGAAACAAGAGAATGAGAAAGCTGCCTTTTCTCTACTTCCTCCTAAATGAATAAACTTATTTTAAAATTCTAGGTGTCAAGAATGGTTAATTAGCATAAACCGTATGTTGAAATATGGAGACCTAGAATAAACTACCCATAATAAGAAGAAGTCATGATTCTCTTTTGCTGTAACTTTAATCCTTTATTTAATGATATGAATATGGTCAAATGCTATAAAATCTGAGACTAAATAATAATAATAATAATAATGATAATAATAAATATATTACTGCTGAGGAGATATAGTGAACTTAAGGATTTCAGCTCTAATTTCCATTTTGTTCTTGGACTGAGAAAATATTATAACACATTTCCCCCATGACTGTTAGCTATTTCCTATGAAGTATCTTATGTGAACTTAATTTCAATCATATAATTATGTTCTAGACCAAGATTGTTAGATGATGCTAAGTTAGAATCTGTGAACAAACTGGCACTTGTCAACGCTTTTAAAGATAAGGAAAGTTTTTGATTTTGAAGATTTTGAAAATCAATCATGTCAGAGCTGTGGCTGAAGATTGACATGGTGCTATCCAGGTGGTAGAGAATTGAACTCTTACAGGCAGTAGAATATAGTCAAGCAAGCACTTAATGTGTTCAGTACTAGAGCAGTTGAGTAACATTTAAGAAGGAGAGCGTTTCGGGGCGCCTGGGTGGCTCAGTGGGTTAAGCCTCTGCCTTCAGCTCAGGTCATGATCCCAGGGTCCTGGGATCAAGCCCCACATTGGGCTCTCTGCTCGGCAGGGAGCCTTCTTCCTCCTCTCTCTCTGCCTGCCTCTCTGCGTACTTGTGATCTCTCTCCCTCTGTCAAATAAATAAATAAAATCTAAAAAAAAAAAAAAAAAAAAAAAAAAAAAAAAAGGAGAGCGTTTCAGAAGTTTGTGGAATCACAGAGGAAATTAGTGGTTAAGTAATGATTTGCCCTGATTGCATGTGTTTTAAAAAATGCAGTAGTTTATTCAAATTCAGGTCTGGTTGGCAAAGATCAATTAAGGGGTGGTTGAAGTAACAGAAAAAAAAAACAAAACTCAATTCCACTATAAACTAAAAGAGTAAAGCAGGGTAGAAATATGATATTCAACAGATACCTAAGAGATAAGATAACATACTGGTTAGAACTAGAAGCACTGGAATATGATAGACCTAGGTTCGAATATCATCATTATTGGTTTCTTCACTCCCCTCCCTTCCTTCTCTCTCTCTCTTTCTTTTTAAGATTTATTTACCAATTTGAGACAGAGAAAGAGGGAGTGAGAGTGAGTGCACACACATAGGGGAGGACCAGAGCGTGTGCTTCTTTAAGCAGACCCCCACTGAGACCAGAGACTGGCATGGGACTCAATCCCACATGATCCCATGAGATCATGACTGGAGCCAAAACCTATAGTCCTATGCTCAACAACTGAGTCACCCAGGAGCCCCTTCACTCCTTTTAAGCAAGGCCCAATAAATATAAAAAAACTTAAATCATAATATATATATATATATATACTGATAATATAATATAATATATAATATAAAAGTACTTAAATCATAATATATATTAAATATAATATAAAATATATAAATATAAAATTTATATATAAATATAAAAATATAAAAATCATATATAAATATAAAATATATAATATAATATAAAAGAACTTAAATCATCATATATCATATATCATATATCATATATAATTAATATAAAATTAAATCATAATATATAATATATTATGTATTATGCTTTAAGTTCTTTTATATTATATTATATATTATATATAAATATATAAATATAAAATTTATATATATAAATTTTTATATATTTATTAGATATAAAATTTATACAAATTTATATATATAAATTTATATTATATAAATTTTATTATATTTTATTTACTTGAAAGTTTATTATTTAGTTTGTTAACAGTTTATTATTTATTTTATTTTATATATTATTTTATTATATAAAATTTTTATATATAAAATTTATATTTATATTTATTGTATATAAATATATAATATATTATATATTTATATAACATGTATATAAATATATAATAAAATAAATATATATAATATATTTTTATATATTTTATATATTAAATATATTTATATATAATATATAAATATATAAAAATTATATATGAATACAAAATTTATAATATAATATAAAAGAACTTAAAGCATTATATATATATATATATATATATATCCTTTAATGTAAAGGAATTAAATTGGAAATCCATAACAAAAAAGATAAGAAAATGCCACAAGGATATGGGAATTTAGCAACATCTTCATACATCTTTACCTGTTAATTTTTCATCACTAAAATATATGTGAATGCCTAATATTTAAAAAAAAAAGCCAATGAGTGTGTGTGTGTGTGTGTGTATAAAATTTTTAATTTATTTATTTGACAGAGAAATCATGATTAGACAGAGAGGCAGGCAGAACGAGATGGGGAAGCAGGATCCCTACTAAGCAGGGGGCCCAATGCAGGCCTTGATCCAAAGCCCTGAGACCATGACCTGAGCCAAAGGCAGAGGCTTAACCCACTGAGCCACCCAGGTGCCGGAGTATATATATATATATATTTTTTTTGAATTATTAATTTTTTATTTTTTATAAACATATATTTTTATCCCCAGGGGTACAGGTCTGTGAATCACCAGGTTTACACACTTCACAGCACTCACCAAAGCACATACCCTCCCCAATGTCCATAATCCCACCCCCTTCTCCCAAACCCCCTCCCCCCAGCAACCCTCAATTTGTTTTGTGAGATTAAGAGTCACTTATGGTTTGTCTCCCTCCCAATCCATATATTTTTAAAGCTGAGCTGTGAACCATAGAAGTCTGTTTCTTATGAATGGCATTTTGGTCATTAAGCCCCTCCAGGAAACAATGGTCAATCAAGAGGTACTGTGAAAGACAGACATATCCTATTTGTAATGTAATCCTCACTTTGGAAGGAATAAGAACACAAGTTATTTTTTTTTTTAAAGATTTTATTTATTTATTTGACAGAGAGAGATTACAAGTAGGCAGAGAGGCAGGCAGAGAGAGAGGAGGAAGCAGGCTCCCTGCTGAGCAGAGAGCCCGATGTGGGACTCGATCCCAGGACCCCGAGATCATGACCTGAGCCGAAGGCAGCGGCTTAACCCACTGAGCCACCCAGGCGCCCCAGAACACAAGTTATTTTTAAAGTGCCAAGTGCTTTCCCTTTAATTTTTTTATGGCTGTCATGTATTTCCCGTAAGTTAGAGAAAATATATTTTGTCTCACTTGATACCAAAGACAGAAATAACTTCATGTGTGCCCCCCAGCTACTTCACAGAACTGAATAACTAATGTTTAATTATGAATCTAATGTTATTCCTCTTGACTCACATTACCTCAAAACATGTACCTGTTGCTATTTGGCTTTAAGCAAGGAGGTAAACGATTCTTATGTTTTTTTCTTTCTTATTAACTTTTATATGACACCATAGCTCTAAATTCAAAGCTATCTCTCACATCTTGCTAATTTAATTCCTTAACAAGACTTCAATACAGGTGTATTTTAGGGCTATAGATTCATGGTTACATTCAAGTTAAATCTCAGCCCACTGATAATTCTAGTTACAAAAAAACTGTCAAGTAATCTCTTTTTTAAAATTACAAGCATCAGAGTTTGCAATCATCTTTGATCTTTGCAGCAGTGTACCGAGAAATTAATAAATTTAACCTGGATTTTCTCCCAAGAAATTCTTGCATATTATTATAATTGAGTTCATTTTGCTAGCATTAATTCACATTGTTTTCTTTGATGAGTAATTAGCACATATTAATTGTTTTACAGATGTCAGGCTCAGTGTTAAAACTGGATGTACTGTATCTTTATCTTTTGTTACTGATTTGGAAAATGATCAACTCTTGAATTTCACAATAAACTAGTCTTGAGAAAAATAAATGTGAATTAAAAAGAGGCAGCAATAACCACAAGAAAGATCTGAGCACTGGTTTGTGATATAAGAGCAAATACCATAGGAAGGAAAGTGTGAGGTTTTTCTTTTCTTTCCTAAATAAATGTTAATTTTCACTTCTATATTTTTGCTTTATTTTTAAAGCCAGCCAAATGGAATTATGATTTTTTTTATTTCTTTACTTAGCATTTTTAGAAATATATCTTTATTTCTATATCTTAAAAAACCCCACATCTTTTAATAAAGAAGTTGTGTATTTTATTTTTGTTTACTTTGTAATTTAGAGATTATGTTTTATAAAAATATGTTGACAATATATGGTCACATTTAATAAATTAAGTATTAATTTTCAGCAATAATTTTCTAATTTTTTCTCCTCTAAAGTCACTTATCTAAAAGCAATATATTTTGCATATCAGTTTTTATGACACAACTTAGTTTCTTTTTTTTTTTTTTTTAAGATTTTATGTATTTATTTGACAGAAATCACAAGCAGATAGAGAGGCAGGCAGAGAGAGAGAGGGAAGCAGGCTCCCTGCTGAGCAGAGAGCCCGATGCAGGACTCGATCCCAGGACTCTGAGATCATGACCTGAGCTGAAGGCAGTAGCTTAACCCACCCAGCCACCCAGGTGCCCCATGACACAACTTAGCTTCTTGTGAATACTTTCATGCTTATCACAAAGCTTGTAAAGATCACATACTCCATTTCAGAGAATGTTTTGTGTGTTTCTTTAACTAAGAAAAAAGTTTTTTTAACTAAAAAACTAAAGAAATAAAAACCTGCTTCTTCAATCTAGAATGTCTGTATCATAAAAGAAAAGTCAAATTGTATTAAATTGTTTCTACAAAGGATATGTTAACTACAACAGGGTTTAATGCATGTGGGAAATGTTAGATAGAAATTAAAACTTTTGTTTACTTTAAAAAGATTCAGTAATTTTGGGTTTGTCACTACAATAACCTAAACCTAAATATGTCCACCAAATAATGGAATAGTTATCACTGAATCATCCATAGATCTGGAAATAAGTATGATAAAACAAGTTTTTCAGAACACCTGGGCGGCTCAGTCAGTTAAGTGTGTGACTCTTGATTTTAGCTCACATCATGATCTCAGGGTCCTGAGATTGAGCACTGAGTCAAGCTCTGTGCTCAGTGCAGAGTCTGCTTGTCCCTCTCCCTCTGTTCCTCCCTACTCCACCGCCATTCTCTATCAAATAAATTAAAAGATAAAAATTTAGAAAACACATTTCTCTTGGTTACCCTTCTTCCTTTCTGTCTACCACCCATAAACAGAGAACAATGACTATTTAACCAAGGATTAAGAAAAAGTAGTAAATTCTTATTTATATAAATTCAGAAATTATAAAATTTTATGCAAATTCCACAGTTCTATAGCATAGAATGACTAGTTCCAGGAAAAAACATCCTAATTGAAGATAACAGTATGTAAAATTGTATTAGTTTTAGTTCATAATATTGAGCTAGGCATTGTCATCTTTTACAATTCACATCCCTCCCTCCCCCTTGCCCCAGATATAGATATGCACTAGAAGAGCCCCTCATTATTAATTTATGCCTATGTGACATTTCTAGGTAGTTTATGGAGAGAACAGTCAAGAGAGTTACTAAAGAAGATGGTGGGAAAAGGGAAAATGATACAAATAGTCAATTGAGAACCAAAGTATCTTCCACTCATAGTAGCTTAATCTCCATAGTGAAAAATATTCTAATAAAGGATTACACGTATCACCAAAAGGTGTAACCACTGTTTCAGAGTTAAAGAAGCATAAATAAAAACAAATTGTACATAGTCTCAATGCACAATTTTCAACAAATTCTAAAAATGTAGAAACACTGAAGACAATGCTATATAACTACACTAAAATGAAATGTTAATAACAATCAGATAAAGGAAATGCAATTTATTACATAATATCATTCAAAACCATATTACTCATTCATGGATCAAATTAAGAATACCAGAATACACACACACAAGTGTGCACACACACATATAATTAAAATACTACAGATCAATCCTAATGGACTATAAAGCTGAATAAAGAATAACAATAACAGTACTAAAAAGGTTAATTAAAACATCTTTTAATGCATGAATTTAAATATTTAGCAAAGAAAAACAAAAGACATCTAAAATCTCTGGAGGAATTGGGAAACAATCAAAGATAAAGGTAGAAAACAGTAAACTATAAAATAAGAATATGATCCAAATAATATATAAATTGAAATGCAATTATATCTTAACATAAAATGTTAACTTCCTTAACCATAAAAATATAGAGCATTAAAACAAAACAAGAAATGGGTATTAGGAAATCACAACATATCCAGATAAGTAATCAAAAACTTAACTGGTCAATGGTATTCAATAAATTGAAGCAAAATGAAGGGTAAACACCATGTGATCATCTCAATAGTTGCAGGAAATGTATTGAAAAAATTCAACATCTACTCATGATAAAAAGTCTCAACAAACTGGGTATAAAGGGAACATAGTTCAACATAATAAAGGTCATATATGACAAGCCCACAGATAACATCATACTCCATATGGAAAACCAGAAAACTTATCTCCTAAGATCACGAGGAAGACAAAGATACCTACTCTTGCTACTTTTTTTTATAGTACTAGAAGTTTAGTGAGACTTATTAGGAAATAAAGAGAAATAAAATATTATATTATATATCAAAAATCCTAGATGTCACCAACAAATTGTTAGAACTAATACAAACAAATTCGGTAAAGTTGCAAGATTCAAAAATCAATACACAAAGATCTGTTGTATTTATTAACACTAATAATTGTCAGAAAGAAATTGAGAAAACAGTTTTATTTATAATTACATCAAAATAAAATATGTTGGTGTGAATTTGCCAAGGAAGTAAAACACCTATACACTGAAAAGTATAGATGAATTGATGGAAAAAACTGAACAAGTGGAAGAATTTCCATGCTCATAGATTGGTAGAATATTGTTAAAATATCAATATTACCCAAAGCAATATACATATCCAATGCAATCTCTGTCACAAACCAAATGGCGTTTTTCACAGAAATGGACCAAATGATCCTAAAATTTGTATAAAACCACAACAGACCCTGAAGAGTCAAAGCAGTCTTGTGAAGGAAAAACAAAGTTAGATGCATTACACCTCCTGAGTTCAAAATACATTACAAAGCATAGTAATCAGAATAGTGTGCAGTGGCAGAAAACAGACACACAAATCAGTGGTACAGAATAGGGACCCTAGAAAAAAAAAAACCAATGCATATTTGCTCAATTGACTTATGGTAAAGAATCAAACTGTATACAATGGGGAATGGACAGTCTCTTCAATAAAGCATGCTGGAAAAACTAAACAGCCACATAAAAATAATGAAACTAGACCCCTATCTTACATTGTACACAGAAATGAACTCATAATAATTTAAAGACCTAAACATAAGATCTGAAACAATAGAAAGAAGAAACATAGGTGTAATGCTCCTTGACATCAGTCTTGGCAATGATTTTTTGAGTCTGACACCAAAAGCAAAGGAAACAAAAGCAAAAATAAATAAATGGGACTATATCAAACTAAAAATCTGCACAGTCAAGAAAACCATTAAAAAATTAAAGAGGCAATCTACACAATGGGGAATTTTTTTGCAAACCATCCATCTGATAACTGATTAATACTTAAAATAATTAAAAAAACCTCTTGCCATTTGCGACAACATGGATGGAACTAGAGCGTATCATGCTTAGCGAAATAAGTCAAGCAGAGAAAGACAACTATCATATGATCTCCCTGATATGAGGAAGTGGTGATGCAACATGGGGGCTTAAGTGGGTAGGAGAAGAATAAATGAAACAAGATGGGATTGGGAGAGAGACAAACCATAAGTGACTCTTAATCTCACAAAACAAACTGAGGGTTGCTGGGGGGAGGGGGTTTGGGAGAAGGGAGTGGGATTATGGACATTGGGGAGGGTATGTGCTTTGGTGAGTGCTGTGAAGTGTGTAAACCTGGTGATTCACAGACCTGTACCCCTGGGGATAAAAATATATGTTTATAAAAAATAAAAAATTTAAAAAAACAAAAACAAAAAACCTCATACAACTCAGTAGTTAAAAAGAAAGAAAAAAGAAAAGAAAAAAGAGAAAAGAAAAACAACAATAATCTGAATATAAAATGATGGACAGAGGACCTGAATAGACATTTTCCCAAAAACATTCATATGGCAAACAGACAAAAGAAAAGATTAATCATCAGGGAAATCCAAATCAAAATCATGAGGTATCACCTCACCTACAAGAATAGTCATCATCAAAAACACAAGAAATAACAAGTATTTGTGTGGATGTGGAGAGAAGGGAATCCCTGTGCACTGTTGGTAGGAATGTAAATTGGTACAACCATTGTGGGAAACAGTATGGAGTTGCCTCAAAAAACTAAAACTATCATGTGATTGAGAAATCCTACTGCTTGGTATACATCCAAATGAAATGAAAACAGAATATCAAAGAGCTATCTGAATGCCCATGTTCATTGCTGCATTATTCACAATAGCCAAGATATGGAAACAACCTAAATGTCTATCAACAGATGAATCCTGGCCATGAAAAAAGAAGGAAATCCTGCCATTTGTAACAACATGGATGACCTTTAGGATATTATGCCAAGTGAAATAAGACAGAGAAAAACCAACACTGCATGGTATTCAAACTTATAGGAACAGAGAGTCAAAAAGTAGATATCAGGGAGGAAACATCAGGGCAGCATGTGCACAGAGAAAAGGCAATTAGAGAAAATGGCTAAACCTAGAGGAAAAGTCTAAGGAAAAATATTTGGGAGTGCTACCTCATAATTTATTTAAAGACTCCTCAGATGAGGAAGCATCTGAGCAAAATTTATTTACCTTTATATAGTACAATCACTTGAATTGCAGTGTATTTTTGTTAGTTGGGATAATGGTTCTTGAGACCATGTCAATATTCAATTTTCCTGGAAGATTTTTCCAAATCATGACAAAGACTAAATCAAGAATGATCAGATTCATCAATTGCTACTGTCTTTGTCAATAGGACTTTAAAAAATTGTGGTTTTAGGTGACTAGATGTTCAGAACAGATTATAAATGCCTTGAGGCCAAAACCAGTGTTTTCATCTTCAGTTTTACATTAAATTTATTCCTCTTGAAGAGATGAGATGGCATGAGAGATAAATGAATTAAATGAATGATGGATAATTAAGAATATGACATAAATTTCTGGACTAAGTTTCTTTCTTTTTTTTCTCAATCACATATGAATCTTGTGAGAATGTATTTTAGAGCAAAGACTTATTGAAGAAGAAGAAAATCTGGAGAGGAACAATGCGTATAGTGAAAGAAACATTTCTGCACTGAGAATGAGGTTAGAACAGCTGCTTTTTAGGAGATACTCTTCCTTTAAGAGTCATCAAATCCTTTTCTCTAAATTTCATTCATTTTCAAATATCGAGGGCTGGAAGGTCAGCAGATGGAGGGTTCTTCTCACTCAGCCCCCTGTGGGAGATCTAGGAGCTATACACCAATGATGTAGGTCTATGTTCCAGCAGACCCTTCCTCGTTGTGGCTCTACCTCCTCCCTCCTCCTCTTTTTCTCCTTCTTCCACACCTCCTCCTCCTCCTCCTCCTTCTTCTTCTTTTCAAGAGATTTTATTTATTTATTTGACAGACAAAGACACAGCAAGAGAGGGAATACAAGCAGAGGGAGTGGGAGAGGGAGAGGCAGGCTTCCCACTGAGCAGGGAGCCCAAATACGGGACTCCATGCAGGGCTTGATCCCAGGACCCTGGGATCATGACCTGAGCCAAAGGCAGACACTTAAGGACTGAGGCACCAGGCACCCCTCTACCTTCTTTAAAACACAAAGAGTGTGTGACCTTGCCATTGGGTCTGAACTATTTTGAGCTTCGGCTGTCAAAATTTATGTAGCCACAATTGGTCTGTTTAGATGTTTGGAAACAAGTGGAGATTTTTGAGAGGGCAGAGATGAATTGCAGCCCTACAGTTCTCATTGTGCATTGATCAAATGTAGTCTTGATTGTCTATCTCTTAATGAAACAAGATGGGATTGGGAGGGAGACAAACCATAAGTGACTCTTAATCTCACAAAACAAACTGAGGGTTGCTGGGGGGAGGGGGTTTGGGAGAAGGGGGTGGGATTATGGACATTGGGGAGGGTATGTGCTTTGGTGAGTGCTGTGAAGTGTGTAAACCTGGTGATTCACAGACCTGTACCCCTGGGGATAAAAATATATGTTTATAAAAAATAAAAAATTTAAAAAAAATTAGATATATCCACATATATGTGTTTATGAAGCTCATATATTTAAATATTAGGAGTTGAATACAATTTCTAAAAGCCAAATGGTATCAAAGGGGGAAAAAATCAGAACAACACAGTAGTTAAAGCAGAAAAAACAAATTTTATTTAGGACCATCAGAAATAGAGGAAAAGGGGGACACCTGGGTGGCTTAGTCTGTTAAGCATCTGCCTTTGGCTCAGGTCATGATCCTTGGGTCCTGGGATCAAGTCTCATATCCAGCCTGCCATTCCTCCTGTTAGTGTTCTCTTTTCTCTCTCTGTGTGTGTCAAATAAATAAATAAAATCTTAGAGAGAGAGAGAGAAAAGAAAAAAAAAAAAAACAGAGGAAAAGAGACCTCTGTATACACCATGGACAAGTGAAAACTTACAGCTAAGGAGGAGGTGGCGTTCAGTGGATGGGGAATTATCAAGAGAAAACAGCAGGAGCATAACACATAATATGGAGGACAAGGGGAGATGGAGGAAGAAGGGAGTTGAGGGAAACTGGAAGGGGAGGTGAACCATGAGAGACTATAGACTCTGAAAAACAATCTGAGGGTTTTGAAGGGGCAGGGGGTGGGAGGTTGGGGGAACCAGGTGGTGGGTATTAGGGCGGGCATGGATTGCATAGAGCACTGGGTGTGGTACAAAAAACAATGAATACTGTTACACTGAAAAGAAATAAAAATTTTAAAAAATAATAAAATAAAATAAAATGGCCCTACAAGTGCATGCACACACACACACACACACACACACACACACACACACAAGAAAACAGCAGGAATAATGGGGATTCTGGCTAAACTGATTTAACAGCATTCTTTGCTAAAGACAACCTGTGTGATCAGGTATTACCACAACAATGGTGAAGGGTAAAGAACACAATCAGATATTAAGAGTGGGAAGTTCTGGGTAAACTGATTTTGCAGGATTATTACTAAAGTGGATTTTATAAGAGGATACACAGATGGGCCTATGACAAGTTTCAGAGTCTGACTTAAGTTAGGTCAAGTTCTGCCTCATGTTAAAATGTAACATTTCAAAATGACTACAAATTGGTTATGGAAGAAAAGATATGTCCCATTACAAGTTGTGATTGTTCTATTGTCAAAATAATTTGGAAAAAATAATTTTAAGACAACATAAATTATACAAATTATGTATTAATATTGTTAAATTTACAGAAAAATATTAACCTAAGAATTATAACCACACTGCAAATTAGTAATGTGGCACTATATTTCTTTTCTTACAGCTTGAGTTTGCACTTATCTTTGTAGCCATATCTGTTTCTATTCCTTTTTTTTTTTTTTAATATTTAGATTTTATTTATTTATTTATTTATTTAGTTAGTTAGTTAGTTATAGCACATGGGAACAGGGGGACGGGCAAAGATAGAGAGAGAGGGAATCTCAAGCAGACTCCCCACTGAGCACATAGAGCCATACGAGGAGCTCCATTTCATAGACTGTGAGATCATGACTTGAGTCAAAATCAAGAATCAAACATTTAATTAATTTACTCACCCAGGTACTCCATCAGTTTCTACTCTTAAAATTGTTTCAGTTAACACATCTTCATATCAAAATATATTCTTTAAATTTGTTAGAGTAATATTATCAAGCCAAATTTTTATTATTAATTGGATATTTTTCTTCAAATGAATTTTTTAATTCATTTTAATTGTTTGAATCCATTGCTCAGTTTTTGAGGTTTTCCTATATTCATTCTTTTTTTTTATTCATTCTTTTTTTTTTTTTTTTTTTAAAGATTTTATTTATTTATTTATTTGACAGAGAGAAATCACAAGTAGACGGAGAGGCAGGCAGAGAGAGAGAGGGAAGCAGGCTCCCCGCTGAGCAGAGAGCCCGATGCGGGACTCGATCCCAGGACCCTGAGATCATGACCTGAGCCGAAGGCAGCGGCTCAACCCACTGAGCCACCCAGGCGCCCTTATTCATTCTTAATTTTACTCTTCAACCATTTAATCTTTCTTTTTTCAAATTTATGAATAAAAAGTCTTTGAATTCACATCTAGGTGTATAACTAAGATCTAAACTTCAAGTCTATATTCTTCTACATAATATCTGAGTATTATTAGCTCTATTAAAATGAAATAATTATAGCTTTAATCAGTCATATCCATTATAGTGCATCAAATATTTTGACAAGACATATATTTATAGGTACATATGTATACAAATATATGTAATTTCATAAATGCAACCATTTTATAATAGTATGTGATAAAAATACATGTATACTTCTGGGAATTTACTTTTGGTCCTAGTAACCATCTTTTATTCTAAATATATTTATAATATATTTAATATTATATATATTAATTAATATATATAATCTAAATATATTTATAATATATTTCATTATATGTAAACATCTAGCACATTGAGCTATAATTTAAACAACTTGTTGTGTTCTGCCTCTGAATAAAATATCCTATTTTATATTCCAGCTAGCTATCCAATACTCCTCAATTATTAATATACTATAAAGAGGCATTCTGCAATCATATGTGCAAATATATTCTATTTGACATACTGGATGTAGACTTAATATTAATTTTGGAAACAACATCAGTTAAAATAATGAAGTAATCCCTTAGTGAACTCTTTTCTTGAATACTTGCAGAATTCTTAATTTCTATATTTATGGCATTCTCTTCAGATTTCAAATACAGTTCCTCTGTAGGATAAATGTTATTAATCATTTCAACAGTAGTAAGAAGTTTCATAGTATATCTTCTGCAAATACAGCCTATTCTTCTCAAGCATTAAGCATAAGTTTATTAAGTAAATTTTGTCAAATGCTGTCTGTTATCTGAATTTTGCATGTCCATTAATCTTAAATTATTTTTATTGTCCATATTTTCTGGTCATTCTTGTCTGGGTTTCCTAAAGTTATGCTATCATTTATGACCTCCTATTATATAATCATATGTATTCAATAATTCCTCTTTTAAACTTCTGGGCTAATTAGCCACTTTTTTTGTTTCATGAACTTTAGAATTTCTAAATCTTTAAAAAGCTTAATGCATCCTCAACTTAATCCTTAGCTAGATGGTTAGATTTTTATGAAGAGGAATACACTCATATAGTTGGGTAAGTAATTAAAAGTGAAAAAAAATTAAGGGTAAATCTACAAAACATAAGTGCTATAAACATAGAGGTCACATGCAAATACAGACTATTGCATCAAATAACAAAATTCAAAAGTAGTTTTTTTTTTAAGATTAGCATCTATATGAAACATTTTAGATATTTCTTCACTATTCAAAAAATGCTATGAAACATTAGAACACTGAAAAGATATAATATAGATTATTTCCCCCTTTTTACTGTTTCTCCCTTCCTACATTCCAAAGTGGTTATTTTCCAACTTCTTAAAGTTCTTTTAATCACTAATGATTTTCTAGTGCCAGATTGATTCACCCTTTAAGCAAGCTTTAGAATTCAAATAAAATTTGCTATTCTGCTGAGTCTGGCTAAATATATCCCTTATGTATCAGTTAAAGGCACTCATAAATCATGTAAAAAGAAGTACCCGCACTTTATATAGTTGCTAAAAGTCCCATCATTAGTGATCACTTATCTCATTTTAGATTACTTAAGAAGGGTTTTTGTTGCTGTTGTTGTTGATGTATTTAAATATCCTAGTTTGGTGTTTAAACTTTTATAGAGCCAAATGCATACATGCCATTTAAGAAAAATTTACTCATTGTCAAGAAATGGCTCTATTTGAGGTAAAGAAAATAATACGTCTCTGCCATGGTTTTATGGTTTCATGGTTTTATGTCAGGAAATGCCCTGGTCATCTACATCCTCAGTGCCGTATGGACTTGAGAGTTTTGACACAGGATTGAATGCAGTCTTTTTAATCTGACAGATGTGGTTATCAATTTGCTTTACTGTAAAATGATGTGGTATCTTGCTTATTAAATTAGGGGAATTAAATGAAATGTATATCAAACCTTGATATTTAGCGTAAATGTCACTTTATTTTATATTTCTGAAATACACGTAGACAAGCTTCCCCCTCTATTGCTCACAGAGAACAGAAAATCCATTAATTTTTCTGTATTATTAGTTTTCTAGGCCTGCTACAATGTGCTATAAATTGGGTAACTTAAAAATGACTGAATATTCTCTCAAAGTTCTGGAGGCTAGAAGTTTGAATTCAAGGTATTAACATGGCCAGGCTCCCTCCTAAGGCTCTAGGGGAGAATCTGTCGCATGAGTTTTTGTTTTATTTTATTTTTATTGTTGTTTTTGTTGTTGTTTCCCTTGGCTTCTAGTGTCACAGGCAATATTTGGCATCATTTTGTTTGCAGCTATAACTCCAATCTGTATCTAGATTTTCACATGACCCTTTTCTCTCCATGCCTATGTCTGTTTTCACATGGCCTTCTCACTTATAAGAGCACACCAGTCATATTGAATTAGGGAATATACTAATGATGTCATCTTAACTTGATTATATATACAAAGACCCTATTGTTAAAAGAAGGTCCCGTTCTCAGGTGACAAGGATTAGGACTTCAAGACATTTCTGGCTGGGAAGTCAGAGGGCACAATTCAACCTATATCACTTTATTTCAAGCAATATATTCTCATCCCAGTCAATACTATAATCTTTCCTATCAGTATACTCTCTACACTCTGATTAAAAAATCAGAGGGTTGCCTGGGTGGCTCAGTCAGTGAAGCATCTGCCTTCAGCTCAGGTCATGATCTTAGGGTCCTGGGATTCAGCTGAGCGTCAGGTTCCTTGGTCAGCAAGGCGTCTGCTTCTCCCTCTCCGTCTACCCCTCCCCACCCCTGCCCCTGTTTGCTCTTTTACTCAAATAAATAAGTAAAATCTTAAAAATCAATTAAGCCTCCAATTGTAGAAATGCTACACTTACCATTGTATTATTATATAGAAAGTTTTCTGCTTTATTCACTTTTGAAGCACAAAATGTATTTACTATAGACAAATCTGAAAAGCATAATTCCACTGTAATTAGTTTATGAAGCTGCAAAGTACACATCATATCAAATATTATAAAACTAAAACTTTGGCCCTTTTCCATCAACTGTTGATAGGAAAAATAACAAAACATTCTTCCTGCTTTGATAGATTATGTCCTTTGAAGCAACAGTGAAGTGAACCATTAAAAAGTAAAACACTCCATTGAACTGAAAAACAAACTCTGAATGGGAAAACGAATGCCTTAGGAAAAAGCAGGTTTTGTAATCTCTGCTTTCATGTCTCCTTGTGTGTTTGATGGATGAGGAAAAAAGGTAAATTCTAAACAAAAATGCCACAGTGACTGCAATACTATTACTTCCTGTTTTGCATATCGAGAGAAGTTTTTAAAGAATCCTCCGAAATGCCAACCAAATGGAAAATGACAGGACAGTGAGAAAAACCACCATATCAAAATTACCATTTTATGGTTCACTTCCTAAAGACAAAAGACACTTATCTATTTCACAGGCCTTCAATTTACTTGAGGAAAGAAAGGGGAAGGAAATCGCTCTTGGATTACTTATAAGTTTATTGTTTTCCAAGTTGTCAAACATAAAATTAATTTCATAATAATTCATATTTAATATGCTTCTCCATTTGTGCTACTTGTTGTGTGTCTGTTAACAAAAATTGTTATCCTTTTCACAGAGGAAAGGGTATCTTTCTAAAGAAGGTAATTCCTTAATAAAGCAAAGGAGTCCTCTTGGAATGTTTTGACTGGAGGAAAAAATTAACTCTTGGCCAAAGTAATTCAAAAGGCAGATATAGTCCTAGAATATGTATTCATAAACCAAAATGTGTGACTTACTTAACCAGGAAATCAATAAAAGAATTAGAGCAAGTAAGGGAATTAGAAGTTCCAAAGAGGACAGAAGCAGGGGAGAATATTAAAGAGGGAGAATAGGGTAGACCTGACTATAAAGATAAGATGTAAGCAAAAGTATGAAGGTTAGGCCATTGATCAACAGAGATCCAAGGCAGAAGCTTCCCAAATGGAATGACTAGCTGATGTGTGGGAAGACAGATCAGCATACTGTCTCTTGCTTAAAAAGGAGAATTCTGGTTACCATGACATGAAACCTCCTTTGAAACACAATGATGGTCAGTTGGACCATTGAGCAAGTGATGGGGGAATTTCTGGTGTATTTTAAAGATAAGATTGGTTTGATTTTGTGATTAATTAGAGGTAGAGTGAGAGAGAGAGAATTGTGACAGAGTAAGGATAGTTCTAGTTCTAGAGTTTGAACTTCCTCAACTGGAAACATGAGATTATCAACTGAGAGGGTGAGGTGTGTGAAAGAATCAAATGTGAGTAAACATATGTGATTTGTGGAGAAGGCTATAAAAGACCCAATTTGGGGTCTATTCAGTCAGATATATCTATTTACCATTCATGTAGCAGCATCAAGTGATGTCAGATGTCATGGCCCTAGTTTAACCTTGAATAGAGGCATAAAGTTGAAACTGAATGAGAGATAAAAATTTAAATTGAACTGGATTTTATATATATATTTTTTCCTAACCAAAAGTAACTGGAGTTTTGCTTTAGATAGTATTATATATGGAGATAGGAAGCACAGAGCATGACTGAAAGGAATATCAAAGTGTTTTCTAGTTTATACACCATCAAGATAAAATTATGAAATCACATAAATATGCCCAAGACATGTTTATTATAGGAAAATATAGAAGAGATGTGAAAATGAGCCTATGAAAAGCATGGAAGGATCAAAAATGTATGTTGCTATCTATAGCCATAAAAAGAATAGGATTTCATAATAGGACAGGGTGCATCAAGATATAATTGAGCACTTTGAAATATGCTTAAGCAGAGGTGTCATTTATTGTGATAACAAAAACTGAAAAGGAGTGTTTTGAATGCAGTAATGAGTCAGGATTTTTATTTTGTGGTGATGGCAGATTTTCTAATTTTTTAAATTAAATTAAATTAAATTTTTTATAAAGATTTTATTTATTTGACAGAGAGATAGAGAGGACAAGTAGGCAGAGCAGCAGATAGAGGTGAGAGAGAAACAGGCACTCTGTTGAGTAGGGAGTCCAATGAGGGGCTTGATTGCAGGACCCCGGAATCATGACAGGAGCCATAGGCAGCTGCCCAACTGACTGAGCCACCCTGGCACCCCAGATCTGTATTTTTTTAATGCAGAATGATATTTGCTACTCCATTATCAAAAGACATTTTAAAAAGTAGTTTTGCATGTTGGCAAAACTGAGAAATTTTGTCCATTTTTAGTAATGTATCATATAAGATTTCCAGGGAACTCTCTAGTAAAGTATACTAAATTTACGGGATTGGATATTATAAGGGAACATTATTTTTTAAACATGTGTAAAGCTTGTGATAGAATAAAAGAACTGATCAGATATCAGGAAAAACAAAGTAAAAAATAATAATAATAATAATAAAGCTTAATTATCGGGGGTGAGGGGCACATGGTTGCAGTGCTAGTTATAAGGTTAAATAAAGTAAGTTTACAGAGAGAAAAACAACCCTGGAGAAATGGGTAACTAGTGGAATAAAAGGCAAAAACATCGGGTCGCCTAGGTGGCTCAGGGGGGTTAAGCCACTGCCTTCAGCTCAGGTCATGATCTCAGGGTCCTGGGATCGAGTCTCACATTGGGCTCTGGGCTCTGCGGAAAGCTTGCTTCCTCCTCCTCCTCTCTCTCTCTGCCTGCCTCTCTGCCTACTTGTGGTCTTTCTCTGTCAAATAAATAAATTCTTAAAAAAAAAAAAAGGCAAAAACATCCTTTCTGATGGTTGAGTAATACTCCATTGTATATTGAAACACATCTTTTTTATCCATTCGTCTGTTAAAGGGCATCTCATCTCAGCCATCATAAAGGATGAATATCCACCATTTGCATCAACACAGATGGAACTGGAGGGGATTATGCTATGTGAAATAAGAGAATCAGAGAAAGACAATTATCATATAGTTTCAATCATATGTTGAACATAAGGAATAGCACAAAGGACCATAAGGAAAGGGAAGGAAAACTGAAGGGGAAGAAATCAGAGAGGGAGTCAAACCATGAGAGACCCAGGACTCTCAGAACCAAACTGAGAGTTACAGAAGGGAGGTGGGTGGAGAATGGGGTAACCAGGTGATAGGTATTAAGGAGAGCACATATGGTCATGAGCACTGGGTGTTGTTATATGTAACTAATGAATCACTGAACACTACATCAAAAACTAACAAAGAGCTACATGCTGGCTAATTGACCATAATAATAAAAAAAGATAAAGGCAGAAGGAGTGAAGCAAGTGGATAAACATCAACAACAACAACAAAAATATTATTTGTTTCCTGTGAGTAGAAAGCAAACAAACTAAGAAGGCTCTCCTTAGAAGTCCTATTTTCAACTCCTATCCCTGATATTGGGGTGTGAACTGAAGCCTAAATTCACTGGCTTGTATGGTACAAAAAGAAAAAGAAAAATGATTTCACATGCAAATATCCATTACTGATTGTGCTACTGGAACAGGACAGAACCATATGCAAATCCTCACAGATGAAACTGTAGATT
This sequence comes from Mustela putorius furo, assembly GCF_011764305.1. Taxonomy (NCBI): domain Eukaryota; kingdom Metazoa; phylum Chordata; class Mammalia; order Carnivora; family Mustelidae; genus Mustela; species Mustela putorius. The sequence goes on from NW_025421482.1 coordinate 51,267, forward strand.
ATCCCCAATTAAAAGTCATAAATTTCCAAGAAATATGAAGAAGCAAAGGAGCTCTCTGGGGTCTCTTCTATAGTGGTTCTACCATGACTACATACACATACAACTACATACAACTACATACTCCTGAAAAATCTTGAGAAGGCAAGCCAGTGTAGGTGATCTAGAAACCTGCAGAATTGGATGCAGAAGTTTAACAAAAATCAAATAAGATAAAGATGAGAGCAAAATAAATCATGAATAAAACATACCTGGAAGATTTATAAAGAAACAAGAAGAACTTCTAGACTTGAACAGACACACATACACATATGGAACAAAGCTCAATTTGTGTTCTATTTCTGGTCATTAAATACAAGGATGTGAAAACCCTCTGTTTTTACTAAAAACAAAACAAAAACAGAAAACAAAACAAAACAAAACACTCTATATACCAAAACATTCTTTGCTATAGATGGGATGTTTTGTTGCCCCAAAATTTATGTGCTCAAACCTAATTCTCCAATATGATGCTATTAGGAAGTGGTACCTCGGGGAGAGAATTAGGTCATGATAGAACCCCTACAGAAGCGGCCCCAGAGAGCTCCTTTGCTCCTTCCTGCATGTGAGGACCCAACAAAAAAGACCATCCATGAACCAGGGAGAAGGCCCCTCACCAGACACTGAATCTGTCAGCATCTTGATCTTGGGATTTTCCCACCTTCAGAACTGATAGAAATAGATTTTTATTTTTATAAGTCACCCAGTTTATGGTATAGTATTGGCCCAGAGGAACCAAGATATTATTCTTTAAAGCCATCAAAGTGCTATGCACACAAAATGATGAAATAACTCAACTCCAAGATGCTTCATTCTTTCTAAATGAGCAAGTTAAGGAGGAAACTACTAATCTGGTACCAGTTACTAAGGTCTCAAGCAGGGCAGGATTCTAACACCTTTCAGAGAAGGACAGTCTATTCGGGTGAAAAGAAGTCATAAAATGCTGGAGGACTGAATTTGATTCTGGAGAAGGCACTCACAAAATGAAACTGTTTTCCAATTAGTAATCCCTTACACAGAATATTGTCAAAAACACAGATAAGTGGGAGGAGCTAGGAATAGAAGCCATCTTGTGAACTCACAACCTCTCCTCCCACAGAGAAATAGTTTCTTTCTCTTTTCCTTGAATCTTGGCTGACCTTGTCTTGAGTTTGTCCAGAATGCCAGCGACATTGTGATGGCTCTGGACCTGGATTTTAAGATTCCTAGCAGTTGGTTTTCACCTTCTTGGACCTGTGATTTACCTGTGAAGAGGGTTGGCTTCCTTTGGGGGACAGGACAGGAGGTGACCTGGAAGCTCCGAGGTTTTCCCATTGAGGCAGCAGGCATATCAATATGTTATCTTGGACTGTGAGTAATACACTTCCAGGTAACACAACCACATTGTGACTCAAGTAGAGACCAGGAGAATATCTCCTCACCTGAACCTAGCTCATAGTGCAGAATCATGAACAAATCAGTGTTTTTTAAGCCACTACATTTGAGGTACATTTTTACATGTCTTTTGTCAATGTAAATGCTGTCTCTGCAGAGGTATGAAAGTATTTACCCCCTGGACCTTTAATTTTTAATCACAAAAAAAGTTTGGGTGGTCTTGTCAATTTTTGGTACCTTTGAATATTGTCCCTCTAGGTATCAAAACAGGTTCTTGAAAGCCATGAATCAATCTCAGAAGTTCTCTTATTATTTTAACAGTACTTAGCCAAATACTTAGCCAACAAGGCAAGATAACTTCTGTGTTGGCCAACTGATACAGATGGGTGTTTGCTGCTCTAGAATCTTAGTAAATCAGAACCAAAAGCAGATACTATTGCTTCAGAAGTCCCCATGGCATCATTTACTACCCAAGTATTTACCAAATTACTTGTTTTATTCTTAAGTAGTTTTATTCTTAAGTAGTCAGCTGCATTTTCTTTCTTTTCCTTTTCTTTCAATTTATATATATTTAGGCCCACAAACCTCGTTAGAACATACACTTAACAGAACATCTTTTAAGTTCTCAGATCAAGGTATGAGTAGGCTGTTACTGGAAATTTGAACAGGATTTCAGTCATCTTTTGTCAAGTTTCCTGCTACTGGGGAACATCTATGTGCTCAAGTCAAGGATACTCTGCTTACAGACGATCTTTTCAGTCTTGCAAATTTTAGTTTCACCTCAGGGTTTAGAGATTTTTTTTTTTAATATTACATCTTTGAGGTACTTTGAGTCTCATGGTAAAATATAAAAGTATGATATTCCCTCTGGTCAAAGAGCTTCCTTAACAGCCGGCAGGCTCCAGTTGTGAACAGAATATGTAATGAAGGAAACTCATTTTGTAACAGCACTCTGACCAGTCTTAAGGGTTAACATGCCTCAAGCTTATGCCTTCCTAGTTTGCTGACCTAAGTCCTTTGATGTGTGGCAGAACTCACCCACTCTCCTTGAGATTTATAGACCACGAGCCTTGAGATATGAAGAACCAAATTTTTCCAGAAGGTAAGTACTGATTACATCCAATACAGCTGCCACTGATATCAGCAAGGCTTTGTAGGGTCACCCTGACATAGGACTAACCACCTGGCCACCTGATTCTCCTCCATGTAAATCCCCTTCTTTTCTCACACCTTCCCTTTAAAAACCCTTTGGCTTCCCCCTGAGAGGAAAGATGGTCTTTGGGATATTGATCCACTATCTGCACAGGTTCCCAGCTTCCTGAATAGAGAAATACTTTCCCACCATCACTTATCTCTTGAGTACTGATTTCTTGAGCACCAAGCAACCAAACCTGAGTTTGAAATGGATCTGTCCAGTTAAGAATGTGATGACAGAGTATGTGATTTGCTAGAGCATAGCCCAGTTTCAACATAGGCATACAACAATCCCTCCCTCTAGACTTACCCCTAATTTCAAAATAAGTGGATAGTGAAGAAAAATGCAGATTATTTCAATGTAGTGCAACTCAGATTCACATGGGCAGGCTAGTTGTGAATTTGCATACTCGTTTTTCCTTATCAATCTTTAATCAGGGTCCAAGAGGAAAACATACTGAGAATCAAGCATGGAAACATCTTAACTCCTACAGAACTTTAAGTCTATGTATGACTTTATTCTCAAGAGATGGAATTTCTTTTGAGGAGAGCTGCAGGGCTGGCCCATGGGAACCTATTAGAAGACACAGGACACTCTACTATACTTCACAGATAATTTTACAAGTTCCCCGGGGAGGCATAACTCAACTCTCAAACACAGCACACTCAAACTGAATTATTCTTGACTCTCAAGAATTCCTAAGTAGTCCATGCTTGCCCCCTGCTCCTTATTTCATGTAAGGAAAAGTACTCTTTCGTTTTATTTGAAATGAGAAAAATTTCTTTTCCTCTAATTCTGATTTTCTTCAATGTTTACGGAGGATTTAATGGATGGTTTGGTCCCTTTTTAGGTTCCTATATACTATACCCTTTTATTTTACATTGTAGTGGAAAACTTTAAAGTAAATTTAGGCTAGTAGACAAAGGTAGCAGTAGCCCCTTACCCAAAATCATGTTTGCAGAAAATGTTTTCTAATATTAGTGTTGATGAAATGCATAGTTAGCATAATCTCTTTACTGAGAAATAAGTGGCAAGATATCACGATACCAAGACACCAAGATCTCAAATTTCTAACACTGATTTGCTTTGCCTCTTCACTGTATTACCATCAGGGGGAGATCATGGAAATTTAAGTGTGTCAAAATTGAGAGAAAAGTGCATAAATTATCCATACATATAAAAAGCTAAGCTTAAAAATATTCTGGATTACATTTGAAATTAAAATATCAACTATACTACAATTAAAAAAAAAAAAAAGGAACACCTTAGTGGCTCAGTTGGTTGAGTGTCTGACTCTTGATTTGGTCTCACAGTCCTGAGATAGAGCCTGCCCATCAGGCTCCACACTCAACAGAGAGTTTGCCTGAGGACTCTCTCTCCCTCTCTCTTTGCCCCTCCCCCGACACACTCTCCCTCACAAATAAGCAAATCTTTTTTTCTTTTTAATTTAAAAATATAATGACATTAAAATTAAAAAGTAATCTTGTTTATATTATTTTTAAAAGGGGGAGGGATACTTTTAAAAAATTAGATGTAGGGACACCTTGTGGCTCAGTCAGTTAAGCATCTACTTTCAGCTCAGGTCATGGTCCCAAGGTCCTGAGATTGAGTCCCAATCATGGTCCTTGCTCATCAGGGAATCTGGTTCTCCCTCTGCCTCCTGCTTCACCTGCTTCCGTATACTGTCTTTCTCTCTCTCTGACAAATAAATAATAAAATCTTTAAAAATAATAATAAAAATAAAAATAAATATAAAATTTAAAAATCAGATGTACATGATGGAAGTTAAAAATGCATAGAGTAACCTTCCAATAATAATCATGTATTATTCACATAATTCTTTACAATATAGTTTATAAACTTTAAGTTGGATGTTTCCATTCCAAACAGGTAAATACTTAATTCATTAATTTCTCTTATAAAATGAGCAGTCAGATTTAAATTTTTCACAGACCTTTGCTTCAGTATGATTTGGCAGCTAGTAAAGTCTGAATGTTTACTTGCTGTTTGTTTACTTTTAGGATAATATGTCAAATAATCATTCTCTTTCCATTTCTAAGTAAGCACATAATTGCTCAGTATCTGACTAAGTGCTGAAGCTTTACTCTCCAGGGAGCATTAGAAAAGCTAACTGAAGTTAATCATCCCAGATCAGGCCATCAACAGAATTTTAGAAGGAAAAGTAAATAGTGTGAGGTGAAATATGATAAAATATTTCATGGGATTTGAGAGAAGTAGAAATCATTTAAATTATTTTGAGTTAAATATAGATATATGCAACCCCAAAAGTGACTATTAATGTAATCAGAACCTCTAGAATTAGAAATATCACAAGTATTTTTTAAACCAATGAAAAACCTATTAATTTTATAAGTTTCATTTAATTAGCTATTAACAAAATAGGAAAAAAGTATAAATGAGTGAATATAGATGAGAAGAATTATTTAAATAATTAAAAATATAAAATATATTTTACTATCTGCCCTGATGAATGATTTATGTGTTCAATGTTTGACAGGAAATCCAAAATTTCACTGCAGGCTCTGACTATTTTACACAGAACTGCATTAATGAGAACTTGGGCGTATTGGAATTTTATCCTCCAGTTATGCCCAAATTCCAGTTAACATGGTTCTACACAGAGTACAGACTAACTATATATTTTTTGAATATATAAGCCTCTGAATAAAAAAAAAAAGATGAATTTTAAAAATAAATGTTTATAAATATACTCATTGTAAATATTTAGGAAACAATAATAGTTAAAATGGTCATACAGGTAATAATACTGATACCATCCAAAACAGTATTTTGCCCAAAGGTCAAAAAACGGACTCTTTAGAACCAGGCTATTTCTAGCCATTATCATTTATTCAGTAAACACTATAGTAGCTAAATAAGCAAACTCCAAGATAAGTGAACAATAATTGGATAGATACATCACTATTTGGTCTTTGTCATACAATTTAAGTAATCAATAATTATATACAAGAACTGAATGATTCATCAATAAAGCTGCTTTAAGTTCTATCAGTAGAAACCTCCTACAGAGACAATGCATTCTCATGTAGTCAATAAAAATGTAATCATGTGAAGGAATTATGATCTTAAATATCAAGATAAACCACACAGAAGTTAAATTATCAGGTTACAATATTATGAAAGAAAAAACAAAGTTAAATAAAACCAAAAACAAATTGGTTAATAAATGTTAAATAAGATCAACCACTGTGTTAAAGAGAATAAATCTTCAGAAACTTCTAAAAATTTTTTGTTAAAGTCCTTTTAAAGTATTGTGTTAAAGTATTTTAAAATCCAAGAATAATCAAGAAAGCAGGCATTGTAAGTAGTTTAAAATGTTATAGAATTAACTACAATAGGGAGGAGGTTTATATCAAATTGAAAAACAGATAAGATCAATGCAATATGAAACAGCTATACTTTGTATAATTAATAGTAAATCTAATAATGAACTTTTAAATTAAAAAACCTCACTGGAAATTTACTTTTCCTCTAAGAAATACAATTTATGTTTTATCCTTACATGTTTGGAGATTAAAGGGATGTTTTCAATTTTATACACTTCAAGCTTATTTTAATCCTTCCTTTTGAGTTTTGGCAGCAGGATTCCCATAAAACATGACTCTTAATCAATTTCATTGTAGTTAGTTCCATGAACATATAACCACATTTATTTCCTAGTCATAGGTCTCAAATCATTTTTGTTCCTTGGATTCCCCCTGCGATACACTGAATTCCACACACCCTCGCCCCCAACAAAATATATATGTTGAAACCTAATCCCAGTGTAATGGTGTTTGGAGGTATGACCTTCTTGAGGTGATTAGGTTATGAGGGTAAAATATTCATGAATGGGATCAGTGTGGTTATAAGAAAGGACCCCAGAAAGAACTATCACTTATCCTATCACGCCACAAAGAAAAGGCAGCTAAGAACTAGGAAGTGGACATAGACACTGAACCTGTATGTGCCTTTATGTTAGACTTCCTGACCTACAAAGCTATGAGAAATAAATTGGTTTACAAGCCACCCCATTTGTGGCATTTGTTACAAAAACCTGCTAAGCTAAAACACACACCCCTCTCTGGCCCTCTCCTACTAATGACACCAATCCCCAAGCCATAAAGCTAGAATAGGAATACCACAATCTTAAACTTACCCTTTGTGGCAGCGCTGAATATAAATGTGACCCTACCATTCAAAAGCTTTTAAAATGGAAATTCAAAATGCCACTGGTCTTCCAAAGGTACAAACTTTCAGTTCTAAGTATGTATGAGGGATGTAACTAATGTACAACAGAATGACACAGTTAACACCGCTGTATGATACAGAGGAATGTTGCTAAGAGTAAATCTTGAATTCTCATCAAAGAGTTTTTTTCCCCCTCTTATTATTTTTTATTATTATTTCTATATAAGAAAATGGAGGTTTGCCAAATCTGTTGTGGCCATCATTTCAAATATATGAAAATCACACCATTACATTGTACACCTTAAACTAATACAGTGATGTTTGTCAATTAATCATCAATAAAACTGGAAGAATATAATAAAAAAACAACATAGCATCTCTACTACTTGAAGTCTGAAAGAATTAGGTCTTACCAATCCTCCTCATCAAATTTCTTGAAATTCTTTGTCTTTTTAAAAATTACTATTATACAAAGACTGTTCTTTGCTATTTAGGTACTGACAACTATTTTTGAGGCTTCAAATGTCTTGACCTGATCTATTTTCTGTCCTATCAGTTTGTAAAAAAAGAAAAAAAATCTTTTTTTTTCTAAGATTTTATTTATTTATTTGAAAGAAGAGATCACAAGTAGGCAGAGAGACAGGCAGAAGGAGAAGAAGGGAAGCAGGCTCCCCCGTGAGCAGAGAGCCCAATGCGGGGCTCAATCCCAGGACCCTGGGATCATTACCTGAGCCAAAGGCAGAGGCTTTAAACCACTGAGCCACCCAGTTGCCCCTGTAAATAAAAAAATTCTTGTCTGAGCTCATGTCTTTCTACTTTAGTTAAAAGCAGCCAGTAATAATTGTTATTTCTAATAACCCCATCCTCAAATCTACAAGTTCAGAAAAGACTCAGTCAAATGTCAAAGGGAGGGACGCCTGGGTGGCTCAGTTGGTTAAGTAGCTGCCTTTGGCTCAGGTCATGATCCCAGCGTCCTGGGATTGAGTCCTACATCGGGCTCCTTGCTCAGCAGGGAGCCTGCTTCTCCCTCTGCCTCTGCCTGCCACTCTGCCTGTGCTCGCTCTTGCTCTCTCTCTCTCTGACAAATAAATAAATAAAATCTTTAAAAAAAAAATGTCAAAGGGAATAATTTTACCAAGTATTTTGCAACTGTATAGCATGGATCTATGAAGATTTGTATATTCAATATTCTGACAGAAAATACAAATCTCTGGGCCAGAAAACAGACCATTGACAAAGCATCATGACATGACATTTCTCCACAGGGTGATGTGATGGGAGCCTGATGTTCACGTGTACATGCAGTAGTGTTACACACTAGGAAAAGAACCTCAAAATTATGAGACTTAGTACTTACCTAGGGCTTCCAGAACAACTGCCCATCTTCCTTTCTGGAAGTAGAGACTTTATCTTTTGCTCTGGAAAGTAAGCAATATTCTCCAGGAGAAAGAAAAAAAGATATATCTGGGTTTACTACTCTGCAATGTAACAAATATCTCTAGGGGGATAAAGATGAGAATGCAATATGAAAGGCAGATATATTCTCTGTATTTATTATGGTCTATTATTTCTATTGCTCATAAGGCACAGATAATGCAGAAACATGGAGAAATACAAGGAGAATTTTCCCTCATTAGGTACTCCATCTTTCCAATATCTCCCATCATCTTCCTCACTGACCACTACCTGACTTCTAAACCAATGTCCTACATTTCAAGTTTTATTCATGGCAATAATCTACTTCATTGTATTCATTTTTGTATTTTGTAAAGGATATTATAGCAGTTTTAAGAGTAAAGAAAAACATGCAAGGCAAGAAAATACACATTTCACGTTCAAATAAATTGAAAACAGAGAAATGAGGTCCCCCAGTTTCATGAAGTATTTAGGACCCTGATGAGACAGGAACTCTGTCATCTTCAACAAAAGGATTTCAATATTTTCATGGGTATCAACACATAGTGTGTTCAGGAAAAAACAAACAAACAAACAAACAAAAAACTATGTATGGGAGAATATTTGATCCAAGCATGGAAGCATACACAAGATGTCCATACTCATACACTGAACAGAAGTAAGTCACATTGCCTAACTACAAGACAACCTGGAAAATGGGGTCTTGCTGTGTTTTACAAACAAGGGTTAGGTTTGCTTAATGAAACACCAGCCAGTCTCTGCCATATTTCTTTCTCTACTTCCACATTTGCTTTATTCTAGGTGTACTCTCAACATCAGTTCTTGTTAAAAATATAAAATCAAGTTTCCTGGGGCACCTGGGTGGTTCAGTCTGTTAAGTGTCTACCTTTTGCTGAGGTCATGATCCCAGGGCCCTGGGATGTGGGCTCATATCAGGACTCCTTGCTCAACGGGGAGCCTGTTTCTCCGTCTCTGCCTGCTGTTCACCCGGGTGTGCTCTCTTTCTCTGAAAAATAAATAAATAAAATCTTTAAAAAAAATCAGGTTTCCTACCTGTTGATTTTCTGAGTATTTCCCTAAGATCTATTTTTTTTTAACCTATCAACTAAGTTAGTTTCAGATAATGCTTTTTTCCCAAAAGAATATTTTTTTACATCTTTTTAAAACTTTAATATCATAAGAATGTTTTTTCAAGTCTCTTAATATCTTCCTTCATCTAACTATAATCACCCTCTGAAATCAAGCTATGGTCTCCCCCCTGCCCCCCAAATTTAGACTACATTAAAAAAAATCTTAATGCTTTTCCATAAGACTAGAACTACTATATATGAATATATTGCTTTTTTTCTTTCAATGGCATTTTGACACTGGAATAGAACATATGTTTAAATGTACAAAAATATTGTCCTTTAGGTGCTTATATGAATTTATTTTTAGGAACACAAAAGCAGGCACAGATATCCCTAACTTCTGAGCTCTTGATGAGCATATACTGAATACAGAATCAACTTTTTTGTCATTTCCAATGCTGCAACTGGAAGCTATAGCATTATTCAGATGACTAACCCTTGGATTATTTGAACAAACGGATGAGTGAATGAATGAACAGGCGCTTGGTGGCTGCACAGGTAGCTTATATAAGTTGGTACACAGATATGCTGGACTGGGGTGGAAAGGATGGAAAAGCAGTTTGTTCTATCCAGGGATGGTGTCCAGCCTAGACAGGTGTCTGGGCAGACACAGGTGGCTCCATCAGTTATCTGCTGGCTTCTCCACTCTCCTTTCTAAGGGCCCAAACAATTCAGAGGAAAATGGGAAAACATGTTAAAAAGGACTAAATATTTTACTGAATTATAAAACAACATCTTAGTTCTACTAATGTTTTCTCGAATTTGTTAAAAAATAATGAATGTGACACCTGAATGTAATGTGATATTCCGGATAGGATCCTGGAGCAAAAGGTACTAGTCAATAACCAAGGAAGCCTGGATAAAATACAGTTAATAGTGCATGTTAATAGTGCATCAGTAACTGTAACAAATATATTATGCTAATATAAGATGTTAACAGGTAAGATGTTAACAGGTAAAATGAAATGTGAGATACATGGAAACTGTTTTCTTCTCAATTTTAATAAATTTATAACTGTTCTTTAAAAATTATATTAAAAATATACAAACTGTTAAACTTAAAAGACACTTGCCCATGAATTTTAATCCTAGACCAAAAGTAGAGCAGTATTTAAAAATATTATAATGACTGGGCACACTTGGCTGGTTCAGTCTGCAAAGCATGTGACTCTTGATTTCAGGGTCATGAGCTAAAGCCCCATTGGGCACGAAGCCAAATTAAAATATATATATATTATAGCAACTGATAAATATGTAAGAGAACAATTATCATCAATGTCACAATAGAAGAAAGTAAGTAAATTAGTGTTAGGTCACCCCCGAAAACTCAAGTGAGGGTGAAAAAGTTGTCAGTACAGACTGGCCAGTGGTAATTTCTATAGATTTTTCTAGAAAAAGCTTGAATATCACCCTGATACTTCAACATAAGAATTATTTGCTGTTTCAGAGCCCTGGGTGATAAAGACAAACAGATTGATTATCTTTCAATGTTGGAGACAACCTCACAACTCAACAGTTTCTTCTCAGTTTTAAAACTAAGGTAGTGAGGGGCACCTGGCTGGCTCAGCCTGTATAGCATGAGACTTTTAACCTTGGGGTCTTGAATTTGAACCCCATGTTGGGTGTAGAGATTTAATTTTTTAATTAAAAAAAAAAAACAAAACAGCTAGATAAAACAATAGGACCAAAACTGTTAGGCTTGTACAAAAAAATGCTGAGGAAGAAATTCCATTAGCACAATCCTTCTGCCTGGCTTGATTCCTATGACTAAGCTGATATAAATATATGTAGCAGACAGAAGCATGAGATGGAAAAGTAGAAATTCAGTACAACTAGGGACATCCTCAGCAGCAGCATGAAGACATTCTAGGAAAGAAAACGTGTAAGCTTTTACCATAGAATGTCTCATGGTTTCCTCATTTAACTAGACCTTTTCTAGTTCATCCCACATCTTAGCTGTTTGCTTATACTACAGCTACTTAAGCAAAACAAGTCTATAAAAAATGTCCATCAGTGATCTTACTTTATTAAAAATATTATTATAAGGAACTTAGAGTAGGAATGGTCACTTGGCGGACTATTCAGGTTCATAGCTTTACCCTGTGGCACCAAACTCTGTAGATGCTTCATCCATGTCTCTTTAGCTTAGCCTAGAGTTTACCTGCAGTTCCTGTGACTTGTTCCCATTCATGCCAAAGGCTTCTTACCTCAAGTGCTTGGTTTCTTTTCCTAAGTTGCCTTTGCATTCCTGAGGGGCAGACTGAAATTTCAAGGGGAAATGTTAATACCGCCTGTAGTCACCTTCCAAAATGAGAGACAGGAGCCAGAGGGTAAATATTCCAGCAATACGGAGCCTCCACTGCTCATGATAGTAACTTACTCATTAAAATTTTACATGTTTTCTTCCTCTCCTGTCCATTTCTCTCATTCAGTGCTTCTTAGGATTACTGCCAAAAAAACCCTAACTGAACCATAATCCTTTCTTTAGGGTCTGCTTCTTGTAAGACATGAATTTAGATATGTCTGTATTGCTTAAAGGGGTAAGTAGCTTTCGATCCCTAAAAATCATTGCAACATAGGCTATAATTGTGAATGTATTTTTATATAGGATTGACACAAGAATCCTCTACCAGGAAAAAGACATTTAAAAAATTGGTCACATTGGAAAAGATGACCTAGGATTTTAAAAAAATAAATAAATAAAACATTATAACTGATTTCAAAATGTTTATTAGTTTATAAGTCACATATACTACTCTTTACATTTATTTTTTTAATCAATTATTTAAAATACATGAAGACAAGAAAGAAGGCTTTAAGAATAAGGATGTTTTGGTGGCACCTGGATGGCTGAGTTCATTGAGTGTCTGCCTCTTGATTTCCACTCAGGTCAAGATCTCAGGGTCTGGGGATTGAGCCCTGATGCACTCTGCGCTCAATGTAAAGTCTGCTTGGCCCTCTCCCTCCGCTCTTCCCCCACTGCAAACTCTATCTCTAAAATAATAAAATATCTAAGAAAATAAAGATGTTTGGGGGCAACAGGGTGAATCAGTTAAGTGGCCAGCTCTTGCTTTTGGTCCAGGTCATGATCCCAGGGTCCTCAGATTGAACCCCACATCAGGCTTCATGCTGAGTGGGGAGTTTGCTTGAGGATTCTCCCTCTATCCCACTCATGCTGCCCCTTCCCCCACTCATGCTCATTCTCTCTTGTTTTCTTCCTAAAATAAATAAATAAGTCTTTAAAAAAAATAGAATAAGGAAGTTTCAAGTTCCCACACCTTTGAACAGAAGGAAAATCCACAAAAACAATACATTAAATTCAATTATAATGGCGGCTATATCCATACACCTATAGTAAAGCATATTTTGTGAAAAATGGATAAACATCTATTTGTATATTTTTTGGAGGATTATGTAAAAAAAAGTTATTTTAAAAATAAGTATTATAGGGGTGCCTGGGTGGCTCAGTGGGTTAAAGCCTCTGCCTTTGGCTCAGGTCATGATCTCAGGGTCCTGGGATCAAGCCCCACATTGGGCTCTTTGCTCAGCGGGGAGCCTGCTTCTCCTTTCTCTCTGCCTGCCTCTCTGCCTAATTGTGATCTCTGTTTGTCAAATAAATAAATAAGAGTCTTTTAAAAAATAACTATTATATTCCTTCATCTTTGTTTCTCTATTATTGATAACTTTTACTTCCTATAAAAATGTTTGTATATTTACCGCCTATGGTTTGCAATTTAGTTTGTTTGTTTTTTACATGAGAATTTGCACCAGCTTGCATTCCCACCAACAGTGTAGGAGGGTTCCCAAAGCAGCAACATGGAAACTGACTTTATTGGAGGAATAGTGAAAAGTCTGAAGTTTGGTTAGAAACAAAAGGAGTAGTAACTTTGAGTAAATTTGGAAATTTCACAAAACTTCTGGAAAATCATATGGTTAAGAAGAGAAATATGCTGGGGCACCTGGGTTGCTCAGAGGATTAAGCTTCTGCCTTCGGCTCAGGTCATGATTTCAGGGTCCTGGGATCGAGCCCTTCATCAGGCTTTCTGCCTGCTTCTCTCTGTCTCTCTGCCTGCCTTTCTACCTACTTGTGATCTCTCTCTCTCTGTCAAATAAATAAATAAAATCTTTAAAAAAATAAAAGAAGAAGAGAAATATGTTGAAATTCAACAGATTTCATATTGTTGTATCCAAAGGAAAAATAAGACCCCAAAAGATAGAGAGCTGAGGCACAGACCAAGCTACCTAGAAGCTCTGACTACAGAACTTGGTTCCTCAAACCAATGGCCACACAGGAAATGATTTACATTTATCAACTGATCAAGGATTGGTTTATAAATATTTGTTTCAGAAATATATTGGGAGAAATTATGACTAAGAAAAATAGTAAATTATCTTATCGAATTTTGTGGCAGTACCTTATAAATAAAATATTTCATCCTGTATACTTCACATGTTCTAATATAATTGATAAATTGAAGAAGTAAATAAGTCAGCTGATTCATTGCCTGTGGAAGGATGCTAAGTATCTGAAGCAGCAAGAACTCACCTAAAAATTAAAACACTGAAAAATAAACATATGACATAGTGTTAAAGTTGCAAACTCTGGTATTTTCTCTTATTTTTCTTTCCAATTGTTGCTATCTGATACTTTAGAATATTAGGAGTTCTGGGACATAAAGACTTAGCAATGGGACTGTAAGTCATTTCATACTTCCAGTGATTCTTGTAATAAAGAAACACTAAAAAAACCCTCTACTAAACGTATTAAAAAAAATGTCTTCATAGACATACCAGCAGCATTTACAGCATAAAAGAAAGTTCTTCATCCAGAACAGATCTGATCTGTTTAGGTTGTTTATTATATATAGTTAACTTGGAGTTTGGGGATTTTGAGGAACTGGAACTCTTTCCTGGATAAAGAATGGAGCTAGTCACATATAATGATTATTTAATGAGGTTTAAGATATTCTATAACCACTTATGGTTTGTGGTGACTCTTAATCTCACAACAAACTGAGGGTTGCCGGGGGGAGGGGGTTTGGGAGAAGGGGGTGGGATTATGGACATTGGGGAGGGTATGTGATTTGGTGAGTGCTGTGAAGTGTGTAAACCTGGTGATTCACAGACCTGTACCCCTGGGGATAAAAATATATGTTTATAAAAAATAAAAAATTAAAAAAAAAAAGATATTCTATAACCAAATGGCTTACCCTGTGATGAAATGTGCATGCATGACTTATTCTAAACCATGGCACAATCAATAAACCAGCAAACACCCTAATGCCATACAGAGATAAGCTTTAAGGCAAAGCTGCATATGAGGGTCTCCGATTTCTTCCAACGAAACTTTAACAAGTTCCTTATATTATCAGTTAAGTGTGTCATTGTTTTCATTCATAAGATCATTACTCATGTAAGCCTAACTGGACAATGCAATTTGTTGCGTTGCCTTCTAGTTTTAAGGAAACATTTTTGTTCCATTAGAGGAGAATAGGGCACTTGGGACCTCAATTCTTGGTCAAAAGACATCTTTTAATCATTTGCTATTAGAATGATAGTAAGTGATGAAAAACAAATCCAGGTATTCTCTACATAAAGTTCTAACAACATGGTATTTAAAATTAAGTGACTAAGAAACTAAACATGTAAAATAAAGCAGTATTAGAGTAGGAGGGAGATTTACCCAAAGAACTTTATCTGAATTAATAATGTATCTTTCTGAGCAACAACATAGAGAAATGAGAGTCCATTGACTGAGGAGGAAATAACTTTGTTGTGGGTGTTTGAGAAATAAGAATGCTAGGGGCTTAGATTTTGTTTTAAGGAAACCCAATGCAAGTAAAAGGCTTGCATTTAATTTGAAAATTATCTGCTGATCAAGAGGCCAGAAAAAGTGAAACAGGCAAGTATATAAAACTAATTCAATGGATCAAGAAGATGTGGTATATATATACAATGGAATACTATGCAACCACCAAAAGAAATGAAATCTTGCCATTTGCGACAACATGGATGGAACTAGAGGGTATCATGCTTAGTGAAATAAGTCAATCCGAGAAAGACAACTATCATATGATCTCCCTGATATGAGGAAGTGGAGATGCACTGTGGGGGGTTTAGGAGGTAGGAAAAGAATGAATGAAACAAGATGGGATCGGGAGGGAGACAAAGCATAAGAGACTCTTACTGTCACAAAACAAAGTGAGGGTTGCTGGGGGTAGGGGGTCAGGAGCAGGTGGTGGGGTTATGAACATTGGGGAAGGTATGTGCTATTGTGAGTGCTGTGAAGTGTATAAACCTGGCCATTCATAGATCTGTACCCCTGGGGCTAATAATACATTATATGTTTATAAAAAAATAAAAATATTTAAAAAACAAACCTAATTCAAGGGTGTTATCAAGGTGATCACTGTTGTAGAGAAAATGGGGTTCAATCCTACTGGAGAGCCTCTTATGAGCCAATGTAAAATGGATCTCAAATTTTTTCACAGAGGAACTCAGAAGTGACTCCCTTAGTAGTTTTTTGTTTTGTTTTTGTTTTTGTGTTGTTTTAAGATTTAATTTGTTTAAGGGTGCCTGGGTGGCTCAGCCGCTTAAGCATCTGCCTTTGGCTCAGGTCATGATTTGGGGTTCTGCGATCAAGTCCCACATCAGGCTCCTTGCTCGGCGGGAAGCCTGCTTCTCTGTTTCCTCTGCCACTTCTCCTACTTGTGCTCTCTTGTTCTCTCTGTCAAATTTATTTATTTGTTTGAAGGAGAGAGAAAAGGAGTGGGGAGAGGAGCAGAGGGATAGAGACAAGCTGACTCTATTGTAAAGATGGAGCCCATCACAGGGCCCAAGCTGAGCTAAAATAATCAGAGGGTTAAATGAGCTGTCCAGATATCCCTCCGTAGCAGTTTCTTATTGCTACTGAAAGAAACAGAGACCCCATGAAACATTTCAATGGTAGATTGTCTGGTCTCACATATTGGATCCCATCTGTGCTGCTCACCTGCATGAATCTTCTGACGCTTTTCTAAATATTTTATTTTATCCACCAAGAACAATTATTTCCAAGATTTAAAAAGCAATTCTAAGCACTGCCTCCAGGTGTCCCTGCCAGAATGTTAAACACTGAGTCACAATACAGTGCCACCTTGAGAAATTTCCTCCTTGAAATATTACTTGATAATTAATTAATTATCTTGTCTTTGCTCAGTTTCACCTGCCCCTACATACAGATCAGGATACAAGGAGAGATGGAGTCAAATATTGAATAATCCAAACATCATTTTGCAAGGCACCTGAACCAGATAAGCTTCTACTGAAACTTTATGTGAGGAAAGGATTCAGTTTGGGGGAGGGGGCAGCTTCTTCCAAACAAGACACCAAAGATGAATGTAGAGATTCAAAATCATCAGGCTTTTTCACCTAATGGTCCACAGTCTGGGACTCTAGAGTTTTCTTTAGTCCAAGTATGGTTTCTTTTCTTTGGCATAAGAAACCCATAGCGTCTGTTTGTTCAATGCCCTTTCTTGTTCAAGAATATTTATATTTTTTAGAATATTTATTTAGTTATTTCTTTTTTTTTTTTTTTTTAAGATTTTTTTTTATTTAGTTATTCGACAGAGAGAGACACAGTGAGAGAGGGAACACAGCAGGGGGAGTGGGTGAGGGAGAAGCAGGCTTCCCATGGAGTAGAGAGCCTGATGCGGGGCTCGATCCCAGAACCGTGGGATCATGACCTGAGCCAAAGGCAGACACTTAACCACTGAGCCACCCAGGTGCCCCTATTTAGTTATTTCTTTGAGAAACAGAGTGAACAGGAGTGTGAGTAGGTGGAGGGGAGATGGGAGAGAGAAAGAAAATATGGAGCCTGGAGTCTGATGCTGGGCTCATTCCCATGGCCTCAAGATCATGATAGGAGCCAAAACCAAAAGTCAGACATTTAACTGACTGGACCACCCAGGCATTCCCAAGAATGTTTATATTTAAATCCTGGGCCTGGTTTTCATCAAAGACTTCTCTATTCTATTAGGACGATTGATGGCTGGCTAATTTCAGGTTTTTCCTGGGCTTCTAAAAACATTAATGAAGGTCAGCTAATTGCACAACCTCTAATATTATCATTGCTCTTATATTAATAAGAACATTATACAAAAGAATGTTTCAACTTCTAGCTTCACCAATACCAATCTATCTCTTACAAAAATCTTAATTAAAATGCTATTATATGCCAAGAGTTATCACCACTATACTGAACCCTAGCAATGGGAGCATAATGAGAATATTTTTGAAATAACATCACTCATAGAACCAAAACATTACTGCTATTATTAATTTTCTTAGTCAGGGTAGCCCTAAAAGAAGAGCCCGATAAATGGTTTGTATGTAGGTGGGGTAGGAAGAAGAAGCCAAGAAAAGTATAATAGTCACAAGAGGAAGGAGAGAAAGCCAATGCAAGGATGAGTAATTTTGTTATCCAACAGAAAGCTGAGGTATAATCCCTCTAGGAAACTCTAAGGAGCAATATAAATTATACTTCAGAATTACCCAGAAAGGGCTAGAAGAATTTTATAAACATTAATACCCACTAGTCACAGGTGATAGCATAAAGTGTTAAAAATTAGCATATTTATGCAAACATATACAAACGACTGAGTAGCTTCTGTGCACATTTAGGTGGAATGGAAGAGAATTCCTGGGATATAAAGTGAGATATGTAGTAAAGCTGAAGCAAATAACTGACAGATTACTTCTGCATGGAGATGATTGCCAATGCAAAGAGTCCAGTTGAGTGAATGTTACTGGAGCAAGCTAAACAAGCAAAAAACAAACAAACAAACAAACAAACAACAACAACAACAAAAAAAAACATGAAATGATTAAGATAAGAAAGTCGACATGGATGAGATCCACTTGATCTCTACAACACACCGGACTTTTGGAATGTTTTCTAAGACTTTAAGAGAAATTTAGGCTTGAGGAAAAATTGAGAGGAAAGTGCAGAGATTTCCCATAAACTCTCTGCCTCCATACATTCATAACCTTCTGTATTATCAATATCCTTCACCACAATATTGCATTAATTGAAATTGGTGAACTTATACTAAAAGGTCGTATCACCTGATATTCACAGTTTACATTACACTTCACTCACAGTATTGTACATTCTATAAGTTTAGGCAAATATAAACTTCTATAGCCACCATTAGGTTGTCATTCATTTATTTGTAAATGTTGAGCTGGCCTTATATCCCTGTGATGAATCTGGTGAGACATATGCTGTTTTTTACATATTGTTGGATGTGATTTGCTGATATCTGGGTCTGGTATTTTCTCTTCTGGAAAGTTATTGATTCAATTTCTTTGATATAGGCCTATTCAGATAATTTTTTTTCTTCTTGTGTGTTGGCAGATTAGGTCTCTCAAGGAATTGGTCCTTTGTATCTGACTTATTAAATTTGTGGACACAGAATTACTCATAGTACTCTATTGCCCTATCTAGCCCTTGGTATCTATAGTGATGCCTCCTTGCATTTCTTCTTTTTTTTTTTTTTTAATAATTTGTATCCTTTGTTTTTAATCTCAGTTAAAATAGCTAAAAGTTTATTAATCTTATTTATCTTTTCAAAGAAATACTTTTCAGTTTCTTTCATTTTATTTATTGATGTGTGAATTTTGAAAATCAGCCCAACATGTGGAGTGAAGAAAAACTAAGACCATGAGAGTGATTGAGGGTTTTTATGGCCCTACCTCTTCCAACTGGGTGATTTCTGAAGTCATACTAGTATACAGATGATTGGCAGCCATTTGGGAATGTTGAATTTGAGTATATTTAGACCTGTGAAAGATGGTATTTAATTGACATCCAACAATAAGTGTTATATTTGGAAAGCTATATCCAATAGTAAACTTCAGGAGAAATGGTGGTTTGCCATATAAATTCAGGAGGAACCATTAAATAGAACTAACACAAACCCATCAGAATTTGAGATCATTTAGAAAGTAGTGAGTATAGGGAATAGAGAAATTCTGAAGATTCTTAAAAACACTAACATTTCTAAATCAAAACCAAAATCTGGTATTTAGATACAGAAAAGAATAGGAGTAGTCAGCAAATTTGATAGAAAACCAAAAGGTTTCCATAATTCATATCAAGTGGAGAAAATACTTAATAAGGGAGACATCTATCAGCTTATTCAAATATTATTGAAAGGTATCAAATTTCCTGCAGATGTTTTAAAAATGGCAAGATGAATAGTAGTTTCAGTTTGACCTTGAGGAATGTGTAATTGCAGTGATCAAGGGAGAACAGAAGGACAAGAATGGATATGCCTTCAGATTCCAGTGGATTGGTACATTTGACTATAGAAAGATCAGGGATTCACTTATAATTGTTTCTACATCAGTGAGATAATACTGCTAACTTAGAGTATGTGCAGGAAGTGAAGAGATGTGAGGAGTTTTCTTATTGAGTGGCCAAGTGAATTGGCCAGGAAATGGAACAGTCTTTCCAGGCAATCCTAAGGGTACATCTGAAATCTATGTTCACAAATTTAAAGTGAGAAAAGTGCATATAATTGTGTGTACATATGTGTTTTAGTCCCATTCAAATACACTAGAGTAGTTAACTAGTTTATAGAGAAGTGGATTCTTTCAGGTTTGAGATTGGTTCAGGTGAAAGATGGATAGGAGTTCAAGATCAAGTCGAATTGATTTAAGTGGGTGAATTAAAGGGCTTAATTTGGGAGTACATAAATCATAATTCATAGCAGAGGATCATGAATCCAATTTTCTGGAGAATTGTGGCAATTAGCAGCAATAAACACTAAAGAATGAGAACACAGAGAATGAAGTGTGAAAGATTTTTCCTTATAGATGAAAAGATCAAAGAATTCGAAAGCCAGAGAGTTAAATATATGGTGCATATATGAAAGAGAACTGATGTACTGCACTTTCTTCCTTCTTTATGGTTATTTGGTCTCACAGGGAAAAAACAGTCATGTTACTAAAAACAAGAGTTCTGCCTTCTTTATTTAAATTTCTGTAATAGATTGCAAAAGTGACCACAAACCCCTGTACTCCTGTCAAGAAGTAGAGTCTTTCTCCAATGTTTAAGTCTGTGATGGTTATGTAAATTTCTTTGGCTAAAAGAACATTAACAGACAGGATAAAAACAGCCACCTGGCAAGAGCTTGATCTTTGAGTTTTATCCTCTTTTACAGTGTTTTTAACCTTTCAACTACCATGTGAAAGAAATTCACATTCCCTCCTGGATAACAGGACACACATGACCCAGTGCATTCCAATTAACCCAGAGCCTTCCAAGTCAGTCATGTGAGTTAGTCAGCCACAGATCATCCCTCTCTTGTAGCTAATCTGCCACCTGCCAGAGGATGCCTAAGATAGCCCAGCAGGAAACATCTAGACTAGCCCAGTCAAGAAAGACTTCCCTGCCAACCCACAAAATTAGGACAGAAATGCATGACTTAGGCTACTGAGGTTTAGGCTACTGATATTTTTGGAATAGTTTGTTATACACAATAGATAATTAATAGAGATATTGTACTTAAAAGTGTCAATGATCTTGGGAATGGGCAAGGGTGATGATAACTGGAAAAAGCAGTGGAGAAACAAACTAGGGTAGAAAAATAATGAGTAACTTGTTCATGGGTGTTAGGGAAAAAAATCAATGAGGAAAATATTTAGCAAGCTTATAAAGGGGTAACCCTTATGATCCTATATTAGAACAGCTTGCAAAACTATCATGTGGTCTAATTTGGAAGATGAAGTAGTGTCTAATGTAGATGTCTGGCACATCTATATATTATGTCTATGGGAGTAAGGTACCAGTAACTGGTCTCTTTAGTTCAAAAGAAATATATCCAATACCACCTTATATACATATTAAAGAACAAAATTCTAGACTTCAACTTTAAGGGCAGAATTGTAGGAGGAATTTTGGGTCCCTGGGATAAGAGTAAACATATTTTCCATTTGAGAGAAACATGAATAAGTTACAGCCAGAGGATGGGAATGACTTATTACCAAATGTCCATAAATGCCTTCCTTTCTATGAATAGTGTGAATTGGTGGAACATACAGCTCCAGCTGTTGGACCTGAAATGGCCACGTGATTTCTTTAGCCAACACAAGCAAAAGCTTGACAAGGGTTATACACTGGGGGTGTCTCTCTTGCAGTTTTTTAACTTCATAGTCATTACCTGAAGAAATCTAGGCTAGCTTGCTGGATTGTAAGACAACTCAGGTGCTTTGATTTTAAGAAACTGAGATGTCTCTCTTACCTGTACAACAGCCTGAAAAAGCCATACATCTGAATTAAAGCATCCCTGATCACCCAGACACAAGCTGACCCAACAGTTGATAGCTGCATGAGCCAGTTGAGTACTCTGAGTCCTCTCAGACTGGAATAAGCCAGCAGACTGAAATGTCAGTGGACTAAAAGATTATTAAACCACTAAATTTGGGGGTGCTTCCATAAGCAGCAAGAGATGAAATACCTTTTATCTCTAGGAAGTACTCTGTTGCCAGTGGGATTTGAAACTAGCACTATATTTAATCCATCTATAATGATATAATATTCTCAAAATGTGATAATGCCATCAATGTTGTTATAGTTTACCATGATCATATACATTAAAAAATAAGACAGTTATAAATGTATAGTTAAGCTTATGAGAAATGTAAGAGAACCAAATTCTCTTGTCTTATAATAAAAGTTCTATTTTTGTGGAAATTGTTTTATGTAAAGTTTCTAAAAGATTATACACATAATTAATTTTATCTGTAGGTTTTCTTCTTATGACATTTTCATTCTGGTAAAGATCTTAGTAAAGATCAATCTTATCCAAGAAAATAATAAATTCATTAAGGATTTATAGTATTATTATGTGTCATAATTAAGGACTTAAAACCATTTACAATTAAATGATTTTATTTAAAATTGTATATAAAAAAATAAATAATTGTTAAGATTAAAAACAAAAAAAAAAACCCTAAATTTTTAGAACTTACTGATTTAAAAACTCTCAATTGATTTTGAATAGTCAAGGAGAATAATTTCTTCTCCTTTTCAGTAGTTCACAGTTATTGTTATCAATTTTGCCACTTTTGGGAAAATTGTTTTATGAGAAAAATAAATGGAAGTTCTCTAAAATTTATATACACATAATTAATTTTATCTGTAGGTTTTCTTCTTATGACATTTTCATTCTGGTAAAGATCTTAGTAAAGATCAATCTTATCCAAGAAAATAATAAATTCATTAAGGATTTATAGTATTATTATATGTCATAATTAAGGACTTAAAACCATTTACAATTAAATGATTTATATTTAAAATTGCATTAATATATAAAAAAGAAAATATATTTGTTCATGTTGTTCTGTTAGGTAGATATTTTACAATAAATGGTATGGGGAATAGCGCAAATATGTAGCTTCACCATCCTAAAGATTAAAAAAAAAAAAAAAACCCTAACATTCTTTAGAACTTACTGATTTAAACTCCTAACAATTAGATTTTGAATAGTCAAGGAGAATATATTTCTTCTCCTTTTCAGTACTGTTCACAGGATATGTTATCAATTTCCTGCCACTCTCTCCCTGGAGGAACTAACATTATTTTGATTTTATAAAAGGCATATTGGAAAATAAAAATGGATTTTGACATTCTTTCTCTCTCCAGAAAAATTCAAACATTAGCAGCACCGACTCTTATCAGGGCAATTCCCTGTAGAAGGCGAGAGCCTGCAATTGGTCCAGATTCTGTGTTGTAGAGAGGTAGGTAAAGAATAAAAGGAGACTACCAACTATTCCTCTGCTAAACTATGCATATATTCATCCACATATCTTCCCTGGTTTTAACTAACTGCAATATAAATAAAATATGTATAAGACAAGTTATTAAAAATAAGAGACTCTTCGACTAGTCTTTCAAATCTACTAAAATTTTTTCAACCGATTTTCTTTGCTTATACTGTTAGTAAGCTAGAGCTCATGCTTTAGAAACCTAGCTCAAATTGGAAACTGAGAAAAAAGGAAACTGGTCATACCTTTCATGGTCACATCTCTCCACCTTCTACATATGCATTTATCCTGCACACTCCATTCTGAACTATGGAGACAAAATTGACTTTTGTAATTGTCCAAGTAAAAGTAATACAGATATTCCTTGACTTATAATGGAGTTTCATCCCAATAAAAATAAAAACAGGTTGAAAATATTATAAATTGAAAATGCATTTAATATACCCAAACTACGAACATCATAGCTTAGTCTACCTAGCCTACTATGCTCAGTACACTTACACCAGGCTTTAGTTGGGCAAAGTCATCTCACATAAAGCCCATTTTATAATAAAGTATTGAATAGCTTATGTAATTTGTTGAACTCCATACTGAAAGTGAAAAACATTGTGATCAAATGGGTATAGAGTGGTTGTCAATGTATTAGCTATTTACCTTGCTGACTACATGGCTGGTGGGAGCTAAGGCTTGCTGCTATTGCCCGTCATCATAAGAGAAGATTATATAGCATTATCACTACCTTGGGAAAAGATCCAAATTCAAAATTTGAAATATTATTTCTATGGACTATGTGTTACTTTCACACTATGTTGAAGTTAAAAAATAAGTTGAATCATTTTAAGTTAGGGATCATCTGTATAAGGTTACTGTAGAGGAAGACTGGGAAGAGTTCAATACTGATCAAAGAATGTACCTAGGAGAAGGGCAAAGACTTAATGTTAGCTAATTGAAATAGGCATTGAATTAGTAAATTAAATAGAACGATCCAAGGACAGATCTTGCCAAGGAAATCAGACTAAACAATAGATGTAAATATAAGTATAATATAAGTAAGTGTAAGTATAAGGTGTAAGTATAAGTTTAGCAAGAGGTATAAGTAAGTATAAGTCAAGGAAAGGAAACTAAAGAGGTATAAGTGTAAGTTTGGAATAATTTGCATGATTTTAATAATAGGAGTTGATACCATCAAAAGAACCAGTAATTCTAACTTGTTGAAGATAACTACTTAAGTCGAAGTTATAACTGTAAATGTTCTCATTCCAATTTCCTTGGTGATAGGAACTTCAAATTATAGTGTCAGTATCAGTATTGAACACATGTGAGATTAAACAATAATTAAGATGAGAAATTTGAATTAACCCTGCTATCACCACCTTGGGGAAGTTGTGTGAAGGGTCTTGGTAGCACTTGGCCACACAGAATAAGAATGAACCTGGAAGGAATGGATGGACTTAGGTACAAAGTGGGGGAGGCGGGGGGCTTAAGTCTGAGGATATGCAAGAGATATTTGAGCATAGCTGACCTCTCTTATCTCTAGCAAACATTCAATCAATACTAAGTAATGATCATGTAATCTATATCCAGTAAATATCATTTGAAAACTACTTCCAAGTTTCTTGTGGATGGCCTCTGGAAACCAGGGCTGAGTATAGGGACACTCACACTTCAGATGCTTTTCTAAGAATTCACTGAATCCCGTAGTCAATTTTTGGGTTTGTCCTGTACCCTCACTATCATCCCAGGGGAGTCAGGCCCAGACGCCAGTGAAACTTGAGAACTTTGAGACAATTGTAGTTGACATGAACTCTCATTCACATACATTTAAGGCCAAAGACTTAAACTTACACATATCCATGAACTACGTAAGACAATAGACTAATATGTACTGAACTTCCCTTTAATTTACATGGGAATCCTGTTCTCAGCTTCTCCTAGTGACCTATCAGTGGTTTCCAAATATTTGGGGTTTCTCTGAATGGACCATTTGAGCTGGAGTAGTTTTCTGATACTAGGTAAAAGAAAAAAAAAAAAAAATTGAAACAGGAGTAGAATATTCCAAGGGAATACAGAGGGTTAGGTTTTTATTAATTTTACATCCTCTTTTAGACAAGTGATTATGTGTATGATCCTTCCACTTCAGTAGGTGTTATAATTTAATCTTTCTTATAATCACTCCAATTCCTACATTTCAGAAATTTTCCCTACAATCTCCTTGCGGACATGACTCAGAATGCAAACACAGAGATCAGAAGCCACTTTTAAAAATACTGCAAGAGGGGCACAAGGGTGGTTTAGTCAGTTAAGCATCTCAGGTCATGACCACAGTGTTCTGGGATCAAGTTCCATGTTGGTCTCCCTGTTCAGCGGAGTGGCAGGGAAGGGAGGGAGGGGGTGGATCTGATCCTCCCTGTCCCTCTGTCCTTCCTCCGCCTTGTGTTTTCTCTCTCACTCGTCTCTCTCTCTCAAATAAATGAATAAAATCTTTAAAAACATAAATTAAAAATATTGCAGGAGGTACAAATAAGGGATAATACATAAAAAGTCAGAACATACATTGAAGAATCATAACTGAAAAAAATTAAAAATCTTAATTTTAAAAAGACACAGGACTTCTTTAGAAAAGTACAGTTTAGTGTGAAACACTATAAAATGTAAGAGAACATCTAAGTCATAGTGAAAAAAAAAATCTTGTACTACAAAAGGATGGGTGGTTTAAGGAATCCATTTTACAAACGCTTCAGTAATAATGTCAGTCTGATTATCAACATAATATTTTACACAAATGTCAGTATAACCTAGGTTTAACCATTAACACATTAAAAAAATTAAATGCCACTTATACAAGTATAACACTTGTTTTGACAAAATATAACACTTAATAATGAAAACTTTTAAAGGAATGAGAGGTTATCTATTAAATAACTTAATAAACATGTTATATAAGATAAAAATTTTAGGGGCCATCTATTAAACTCAGAAGTTTATCCTACCAAACTTTTCCTGGAGGTGTAAGCCAATAAAATAAATAAGGCACAGTAAACGTTTAGGATCAACAGGCAAAACCTTCATAATTTAAAAGTATGGCAAAAATGCAAAATATTTAAGGGAAGAATGAAACAATAAGAATCTAACATATCAGGATATAAAATCAACTTAGAAAGACCAATGCATCCATTCATAGTGTTGTATGTAATACAGTAGAAAGGGTTACCATGTATATGATATTAGTAAATTCTGTAAAATATAAAACTTTAAAAATACTAAAAATCTAATAGAAAATATAATAAAAATGTATTGCGGTACATAAACTGAACATACAATGTTTCTAAGTGGAAAAGCCAATGATGACAAGTGATCCAACAGCTACAAATTTATCTGTAATTCCAATTCAATTCCAATAAGGAGGACTTCATATTCCAGTCAAAGTATATTTGGAAGACTGAATTTCCTATAATACCCCAGATCATTGCCTAAAAGAACAAGAATGCGTTATTCCCCCATGGGTTATCTGATTATTTTCAATTATAGAGCAACTGCGAACACTGTGACACAAACACCAAAAGAATTACATCAATAAATGGATTAGCAGAGAGGTTCCAGAAATAAAATAGTGCTGATCAAATAATTTGGCCCAGCATAAAAGTAACATTAGATGTTGAGTTGAAGAAATAATATACAGAAACAGACAATGAGAGCAATGTCATGTGTAGAAAACAAAATATAGTTAGTATTTGCTTCATACAAAAACACATAGAGGGGTGCTTGGGTGGCTCAGTCAATTTATCATCTGACTCTTGATTTTGGCTCAGGTCATTATCTCAGGGTCCTGGGATTGAGTCCCCCTAACCCATGGTAGGGGGGCTCTGTGCTCAGCAGGGAATCTGCTTGAGATTCTCTCCATTCCTCTCCCTCTGTCCCTCCCTTGCCACAATCTCTCTTTCTCTAAAATAAATAAATAAGTCTTTTTAAAAAACATACATAATAAAGTCTAGAAAAAAGTCTCTCTTGGGTGTGCACAAATTCCACTGGAAGATTTGCTTTCCATGAGGGTTTAGTAAGATGAAAATAATTCTTCCCAAAGGATTTTGATGTTTATATGCCCAGGACCACTTGCTAAGGTTCAGGGTGGAAGAGATAGAGAAGCAAGACTGGTACAAATCAAGTTTTTTGGGTACAGAAATCAGATGAACATTTGGCAAACATTGACCCTGTAGATTGCACTTGATATCAGAGGAATCCAAAATAAGGACAGAGGCAGCAGAAAGGTCCATCCCTACAATAATTCCCTCACATGGGAATTCTACAGAACAGAGAGGTAGAGCTGGAAGCTATAAAGAGATCTCAGTTTCACAGTTTCATGATCTTTCAAGTTGTAGTTTTAAGTTTTTATGGGAAGCAAAATTCATGGTTTTGATTTATATTTGATCTTTCATTCCAGGAGAGCTCTGTACCAAACTCAATGGGGGCTGCTCCTCCTTGTAACTAGAAGACCCTGTGTCGCCAGGCCTAGAGATTGCCAAATCCTTGAGCCTGCAAGATCAGACTTCATGAACACAAGGTAGGAAGCCGTGGAGTTAGGGAGCTCATTACACTTTGAGTCTATGAGATCGAAAGACTGCAGACCAGGAACGTGCATCATTTATTAACAAGTATAAGAAATTACAACATTCTGCTGAACTCTATACTTTAGTGATTCATACACAAATATAATTGCATGTATAAGTTTGTAAAGAGATGAAATACCTCATGGTAGGAGCCTAAGAAAATACAGTAACAAATCTCCAACCATATTTGTAAATGTTGTGACTTAAATATAGACCAAACACATATTTCCCCTTCTTTGACTATATTCATCTTGTTACTGCACATTGAAACCAATTTCTCTCACTTTCCTGAAAGTTCCTCATATGTATGATTTAAAGAGAAGTAACTAAGAATAAATTAAAGATGGAAAAGTAGTTAAGTACCCACCCCTAGGGTCCTTTAATTTTTGTGTACCAACACATTTATTGAGTAAAATATATATTTTTATATAAAATAAGTGCATATATATATATATGTGATATAGGTTTTATATATATATATATATATATATATATATATATGTGATATAGGTTTTTCTGAGGGGGAATAGGAAGAATACTGTTTTACTCATCTAGCTTAAAAAATGAATCCATTGGAAAAATAATCTAATAAAAGAGAAAACTCAGCAGGGTGTGTGTGTTTACTAGGAGGGAAATGGACACTTATTTTTTTTTTCTCTGATAACAGAATACATATGATAGTCTAAGTAACTAATAAAGACACCTCAACACATACATAAAGCGGTTTTAAAAAGCTAGAAGTTAATATTTCCATTATTCTGTAACACAGAAATGAGCCGTATAAGGTTAATTAGATCCTGTCATCTTCACCATAGCCCTGGTAAGCTTCTTTATAGAACCAACACAGAAAGTGTTTCTATCACTTCCAATCATATAATAATGGCCAGAATTACTGGCATGGTCACCTGAATTTATTTAAAAGAGACTGAACTGTATTTTCTAGCACCATGACCTCAAGGTCACCAAGAATTCTGAGCTGGAGATGTTTTCCCTAAAATGCAGAATAGAATGGGTACTGAAGGATAGTTAGCATTCCCTGATGCAATTAACTTATTTCACCCTTGAGTTGTAATATCAGATACTATCATTTTCCCCCTCCTTTTATGCTTTTATCCTCAGGAAGCTTTTTATAAAGTACCAATTATCATCAAGAGAATTGCCAGCTTTTGTCAGCAATTAGCTAAATAAATTTGATTAAGTCACCAACTATTTCTTCTTCAATAGCGTTATACAAAAAAATCTGTTACAAAATCTTCTATGAATCCATGAAATGTCAGACTGATTATATACTCTCTGAGCCACATTTCAAACTCCTTGATCATTAAGCATCTGTAATATCAGCACAACTGGGTAAAACAAATGATGCAAGAAAGCATTTCCCTTAAAAGGAAATTTTTAGTGCAAAATTAGACTTTGTATTAGACCAGTAATATTTTGGAAATTATCAAGGATCAGACTAATACTAATCTAAATCTGAGCTTTCTGATCTAATGTAGATCAAATATTAGATGCAATAATAGCAGACTAAATTTTCATCATGTTTGAATAAATTTTTTTAAAGATTTTTTTAAATTAATTTCTACCCCCAATGTGGGGCTCGAACTCACAACACTAAGATCAAGAGTCATATGCTCTACCAACTGAGCCAGTTAGGTGTCCCACGTTTGAATTAATTTCAAAGTGAGGTGAATTAAAGATAGCCATTTGAAAATTATAGCTACCTAAATATGGCATATATAGGTATGTATGTGCCTGTGTGTCTATGACTTCATGCAAATATATAAAATGATTCAGTGAATTGCCTTCTTTCCTAAGAAACTTACAATTAAATATTTATATGCAGTTGGCTGAAATAATGTTTATTATGAAAATTAGGTAAACTAATATTATAAAAAATAGAACTATTAATAGATACCTCCTTGCAAATCCAGGAATTTAAACTAATACATTTCTCTATAAACAGAAAAGGACTTGTGAAGCAGCATCACCTTGTGTTGTGGGTAAGACTATAGCCTAACAAACGTGTAACTCAACTAATCTTTGTGTAATTTAATGACCCCAAATAAAATATTCTTTCATATTCTTTCTCTCAACTTAAATGCAAACTTTTACACAATATGTAAAATCCTTGCTGATTATATTTTGAAATAGAAATCAGCCTTATTATTCAGCCTTAAAAAAACATCTTGCAACTTCCCAACAACATGGATGAATCTGGAAGACAGTATGCTAAGCCAGACACAGAAAGAAAAATCCTGCATGATCTCACTCATCTGTGTATTATTAAAAAATAAAATAAATAAAATAAAATAAAATACATGAAAACAGAATAGTGGTTCCCAGGAGTGGAAGATGGGAGAAATGGAGAGATGTTGGTCAAAAGGTAAAGTTGCAGTTATGTAGGATGAATAAGCTTAGAGACCTAACATACAACTTTATGATTAATCAGTAATACTACATTGTATACTGGGAATTTTGCTAGGAGTAGATTTCAGGTGCTCTCACCATGCACACACATAAAGTGATAACTATGTGAGGAAATGGATAAGTTACTTAGCTAGATTGAAGTAATTATTCCTCTTGTATATTTTTCCCATTTATTTTATTTCTTTCCAGTGTTCCAGAGTTCATTGTTTATGCAATACGTGCCCTCCATAATACCCACCACCAGGCTCACCCAACCCCCCAACCCCTTCCCCTCCAAAACCTTCTGTTTGTTTCTCAGAGTCCACAGTCTCTCATGATTTGTCTCCCCCACCAATTTCCCCCAACTCATTTCTCCTCTCCATCTCCCAGTGTCCTCCGTGTTATTCCTTATGCTCCACAAGTAAATGAATCCATATGATAATTGACTCTCTCTGCTAGATATATTTCACTAGGCATAATCTCTTCCAGTCCCATCCATGTTGATACAAAAGTTGGGTATTCAGGGGCACCTGGGTGGCTCAGTGGATTAAGCCTCTGCCTTCTACTCAGGTCATGATCTCAGGGACCTGGGATCCAGCCCAGCATCAGGCTCTCTGTTCAGCAGGGATCCTGCTTCCCTCTCTCTCTGCCTGACTCTCTGCCTACTTGTGATCTCTATCTCTGTGCCA
Source organism: Mustela putorius furo (assembly GCF_011764305.1). Classification (NCBI taxonomy): domain Eukaryota; kingdom Metazoa; phylum Chordata; class Mammalia; order Carnivora; family Mustelidae; genus Mustela; species Mustela putorius. The sequence goes on from NW_025421482.1 coordinate 82,141, forward strand.
AATAAATAAATAAAATCTTAAAAAAAAAAGTTGAGTATTTATCCTTTCTGATGGAGGCATAATACTCCATAGTATATATGGACCATATCTTCTTTATCCACTCATCCATTGAAGGGCCACAGTCACCAAACTGTGGAAAGAACCAAGATGCTTTCCACTTTGTATATTTATATAAAAACATCTTGCTATACACCTTAAATATGTACAATTTTATAAGTTAAGGATTTTCTTTAAAAATAATTATCTAAAAATCTGAAAATCTTTGATGCCTTTATGTTTTATAAATAGTAAGTACATAAAATAAAATTTCTTCTTTGGGTGTATTAATATTATTTCTTATTAATTTACTACAGATTCCTTCCCTTTCAATTTTTTTCTCCATGGATGTCTTCTGATAAAAATTGTATAAACTACCAAAAAACAACAATCCCATCATCATGATAACCATAAATCCTTTTTTCTCTCTTTGATTTTTATTCACTAATACCTATCACTATATTATTTATCTGTAACTCAGAATGTAAGATCAGTTCAGAGTTTTGATTAGTTTTAATCAAAGTTGTAGATACAAAGTATGTACAAAAAGATTTGTTGAGGTAATAGATAAGTGAACTCGAATACCCAATGTATTTCAGAACTCTCATTACTATAAAGATGCCTGGATGAACTGTTTCTTATGAATTATTAAGTATTGATTATTGAGGTAATTTAACAACACAAACCCACATAGTAACTGGTTTGATTAAAACGAGTGGTCAGACATTGGCAATAAGTTTGTTCTTTGTATTAATAGGTCTGTAAAATCTTGATTGTTTTTAAAGACAAAGAAAACGAATACCTTAACTTCTTGATGATATCAATCAGAAAAAAGCACATCACAGTTCTAGTAGATCTGTGACGTCGAAGATAATTTGCCATCTTCTAAAGCTCTGGAAGGAAACAAACATCTCAACAGTAATATCTAGATCAGTATGAAGTGAGACAGAACTCTCTTCAAAGATGAAAAGACTATAAGCCAAGATGAAGTTGAAAATATTAAAGATGAATAAAAACTGATTCTATGCCACATAATGTAAGCTTTAAGTACTCTATCATACATTTTAACATATATCTTTTTTCATTGTTCACCATCATCAAGAATATTGAATATGTTCAGTATTGGTTCAGGAATATGACAAATTACCTGATTTGAAGAAATCCATTTTCCCCCTCATTTTACTAAGGTGAACACAGAGAAAAGGAGGTCAAACGGATTTCTTTTTAGTTAAGGTTTGGAAAAAGAGTGCACAATATTGAATATAAGCAGAGCAAGGATATCACTAACAAGACTATGCTTTAAGCTTCCCCCTGCCAAAAGTAAGAGACTAAAGGCAGTTGTATTCTTTTTTCTTTCTTTCTTTCTTTTTTTTTTTTTTTAATTTGACAGAGACACAGTGAGAGAGGGAATACAAGCAGGAAGAGTGGAAGAGGAAGAAGCAGGCTTCCCACCAAGCAGGGGGTCAGATGGGGGTTAGATCCCAGAACTCTGGGCTCAAGACCCAAGTGGAAGGGAGATACCCAATGACTGGGCCACCCAGGCACCCCCAGTTGCATTCTTTCTACTGGTAGCTTAACAAAATGCCTATCTAGAAAATCATCCAGATTCTGATACATTACTTTGTGGGCTAAAAAGTTAAGAGTGAAGTTCTTCTCTTTACTTGTTGACAATAGCCTTATAAGTTTTTCCTTTAACCTAGTGACTTCTATTCCTAGACCCATGCAATATGTGACAGAGTGAAATTCATCCTGACCCTGTTGAAAAATGGTGACAATCCCAAAGGGAAACTCCAGCAAAAATAAGTAAGATTTAATGTAGCAACCCAAGAACACTAGACTATACACAAACAAAAAGTTCATACGAAGTATGATTCCAATTGAGGTAAAGATACATATAGAATACTTGAAACAAGTCATAAAGAAAAAAAAAACTAAATAAATTTAGAAATAATATACAGATCGGTCATGAAAAAATGAATGAATACTATAAGTATAACATTGGATGCAGCTGAAAATTTTATTAATGGACCATGAGTTATGAATCTCAGGGACCTATCAAAAATTAAATACAGATAAATAAATAACATTATTCTGCTTCTATATAAAATGTATTATGGAACAGAACACCATCCCTGCTGAAATAAAATGGAAAAGTATATAATTTTAAAAAGTCTTTAAATAGATAAGGGATCTCCAGAAGCAACTGGAACTAGAGAGGCTAGACATACAAAGAAGGAGGAGCACCTGGGTGGCTCACTTGGTTAAGCATCTGCCTTCAGCTAAGTCATGATCCCAAGGTCCTGGGATGGAGCCCCACATCTATCTCCCTGCTGGGAGTCTGTTTCTTCCTCTCCCTCTGCCCCTTCACCCCACTCGTGCTCTCTTCCTCACTCACTCTTTGCCTCAAATGAGTAAATAAAATCTTAAAAAACAAAGAAGGTAAGCTACTACAGAAGAAGCAAATATTGAATTCTCTAGAAAGAGCATAATGTTAACCTGAAATTATTTTTAATGAACAATATACCAAATAAGCACCTGAATAAACTGGATTCAAGCAAAGACAAGAATTTGACCAAAAACTAAGAAGACTAAAAATCGTAAGTGATTTAAATATTGGAATAGATGCACATTTATACTCAGGACCTAAGTAGCACAAAGGAACAATTCCCAATAGGGGGTGATTTTACCCCCTCTAGGGATATTTGGCAATTTCTGGAGATATTTTTAATTGTCATAATTGGGGAAGGAGTTTCTATGCCATCTAGTGAGTAGAAGTTAGAAATCCTGTTAAATATCCTACAGTGCAGAGGGCGGGTACCAGGGTGGCTTAATTGGTTGAGATTCCAACTGCTGAGTTCAGCTCAGGTCATCATCTCATGGTCCTAGGATCATCAGGGGTCGGGCTCCAAACTCAGCAGGTAGTCTGCTTGAGGTTCTCTCTCTCTCTCTCTCTCTTCCTCCTGTGGGCATATGTGCACATTCTCTCTCACTAAAGTAAATAAAGCTTTAAAAAAAAAAATCCTATAGTGCACAGGAGAACCCTCCCAAAACTAAATGTCATCAGTCCCAAAATAACAGGTCCCAAAGTATCAGTCCTGAAGTCTAGATACCTTAAAACAAAATAGGAAAAAGAAGAAAGATTAAAATTTTCCTGAAATCTTAAAATGAGGTATATGGAAATTCTAAAGATAAAAACAAGTGATATTAAAAATCCATTGGCTGAATAGTCTCATACTAGACAGAAGAGAAGAAAGCATTAACAAGCTGTAAAAGAGAGCCCGATATCATTTCTTTTGATGGCTGCATAGTATTCCATTGTGTATATATACCACATCTTCTTGATCCATTCATCTGTTGATGGACATCTAGGTTCTTTCCATAGTTTGGCTATTGTGGACATTGCTGCTATAAACATTCGGGTGCATGTGTCCCTTTGGATCACTACATTTGTATCTTTATTTGCAACAACATGGATGGAACTAGAGCGTATCATGCTTAGCGAAATAAGTCAAGCAGAGAAAGACAACTATCATATGATCTCCCTGATATGAGGAAGTGGTGATGCAACATGGAGGCTTAAGTGGGTAGAAGAAGAATAAATGAAACAAGATGGGATTGGGAGGGAGACAAACCATAAGTGACTCTTAATCTCACAAAACAAACTGAGGGTTGCCGGGGGGGAGGGGGTTTGGGAGAAGGGGGTGGGATTATGGACATTGGGGAGGGTATGTGCTTTGGTGAGTGCTGTGAAGTGTGTAAACCTGGTGATTCACAGACCTGTACCCCTGGGGATAAAAATATATGTTTATAAAAAATTAAAAAAAAAAAAAAAAAAAAAAGAGAGCCCGATAATATATTCAAATGAGACAAAGGGATGTTTAAGTTTTAACATAAGTGTTGATCTGTCAAATTATATTTAAAAATCTCTAGTAAGTTAGGGTAACTACTTTGAATCTAAACAGTAATTTGGGAGAATTTTAACATCAGATCAACACAAGCACTGCATGCCACTCCATTTCATAAAGTCTTCTTTAACTTTTCCTCAGCAATATTTAATATTTCAATATGTATTTCTTAAAATTATGCTCATAAATCATGTACTCTATACCTGGAGTTTTATGTCTCCCACTCCAATCTTTATCACATTTTTTTTTTAAATTTTTTATTTTTATAAACATATATTTTTATCCCCAGGGGTACAGGTCTGTGAATCACCAGGTTTACACACTTCACAGCACTCACCAAATCACATACCCTCCCCAATGAGCGTATCATGCTTAGCGAAATAAGTCAAGCAGAGAAAGACAACTATCATATGATCTCCCTGATATGAGGAAGTGGTGACTCTTTATCACATTTTTTTTCCAATCTTGCCTCTGTGTACTGATAAGTACTTCCTTGAAAATAATCATGTGAGATTATGATATTTCTTTCTAAAGTCAGGTAAAATGTAACCATGAAGCCACACTGACTATCTAAAGAAGGATATTATCTCTTCAAATAGGTTTAAGATTATACAACCAGCTTGGTTATACTGTGTTTTAAGATATTCTCTTTTCTCTAAATTGTCAAATGTATTGGCCTAAATATTTGTAATATTTTATATTAATATTTTAGCATGTATAGAGTTTTCATTTTCACTCCTACAATTGATTAAGCTGTTTTGTGTTTCTTGATTAGTTTTTCTAGGTGCATATAATTTTAATCCCCACCCCCACTAGATTTTTCAATCTGCTTATATATGATGACCCTATTTTGAGTTCTTGAGTTCCATTTTGAGTTACTAAAAATAACTACCTTAAAATTGTCTCCTAAATAAAACCTCTTGGTCATTTTGTGGTTGGTTTCTATTGAATGTTTTTCATTCTTGTCAACGGGTTACATTTCGATGATTTTGGTATGCCCAGTAATTTTTGATTGCCTACTAGACATTATAAATATTGTGTCTGCCTCTGTTCTCCTCCTTTTAATAATGTTGCCTTTAATTCTAGCAGGCTGTTAACTTTGCTAGGTTTGAATGCCAAACACTCTGACTCCTGAAGTTGGCAATACAAACTTAGCTGATCTTTTTTATCTTCCCAGCTGTTATAATTAATGGGGAGACTGGAATCTCTTTCAAAGGCATGTACTACAGGAGTCAAACAGCAACTTGGAGAGTGTTTGAGCAGAGTGTTGGAGCTCACCCTGCATGGATTTCCCCTATGGTATTCACTTTTAATTTTCTCATTTCTCCTTTGTCTCAAATTTACCATTTGATTCCTTAAGCAAGTAAAACTTACTTTGTTTCCTTCTGCATACTTCATTGTGTGTGGTACCCTGCAACTGAAACTATATATGTAAACTTTACCCAATATTGTTTGTTTTTAACATTGATTTTTTTTTCTAGTTTATGATTACACTACTGTCCTGTGACTTAATCTATTCTAATATTTTGTCCAGATATTATTGCAAAAAATAGTCAAATAGAGATTATTTTTCATTGCAAGACACAAAACAGCATTAACTTTGACTTTTATGCTTTTGTTTTGTGAACATCTGAGAAATATAAGTTTGGACATTTACATCAACTAAGTTATATATGCACATTTAAATAGCATTGCAGTAAGAAAGATATATAGAGATACTAAGAAAACAGAAGATTACTTTTCTTTTAAAAAAGAATGGTCGTGTGATTCTTTTTTGAGGAAAAAATATGGAAGAGTAGCATTCTTTTATTAGAGAATATATTCTGAAGTCACAAAACCCAGGTTCAAACAGGATTTCTTTAATTTCCTTTTATATCACCTGAAGCAAGTCATTGAAATTCTGAGCCCAATTTTCATCTGTAAATGAGGATAATAAATAACTGTCATATTTGTCTCATAAGTAATTATGAAGCTCAAGTGACATAAGTAAAATTTTAAAAAATCTATGTGCATGTAACAATATATTAAAATAAACCTATTGCAGTTTTAGTTTTGGCAGAGCTCCCAAATCAATACGTGTCAACCCTTCCAAGTTTCCTAATTCAGCCACCATACTTGATCAGCAAAAGCTGATGGATGTGTACTTGACTATTACCCTCAATACACAGAACATATAAAAGGATCCTCAAAGGGGCACCTGGATATCTCAGTCACTTGAACATTCAACTCTTGGTTTTAGCTCAGGTCATGATTTCAGGGTCCTGAGATTGAGCCCTATGCTGGGTTCCATGCTAATACAGAGTCTGCTTGAGATTCTCTCCCTCTTTCCTCTCTTCCCTCTGCTCACTTGCTCTCACTTTCATGCTCTCTCAAATAAATACAAAAATGTTTAAAAAATAAATAAAAGGATCCTCATGGAGATTAGATGTAAAATTTTTTCTACAAGCAGTTTATCTGTACCCCACACACTCTATTGATAGAGGGTTTTATCATCATCTTACAGAATTGAATCAGAATTCAAGGAGACAATGGGGAATTTTATTTCTCCTCATGACTGGGGAAGGGGATGAAGGCATTCCAGCTCATTGTCAAAACTAAATCCAAATTTATGAGGAGAAAATCCCACTTGCAGCAGAATGTTAATTGATAGCTCTGCTCAGAAAGTAAACTTACCCAAGATAAAATCTACTGTTCTTTTTTCCAAGTACCATACTCAAGGTTTTTTTTTTGTTTGTTTGTTTTGTTTTGTTTTTTTGTTTTTTTTTGTTTGTTTGTTTGTTTTGTTTTACCATACCTAAGTTTTATGAGAGTTGTGTGAGAGGAGGAGATTCCACAGGGTTAATTTAGACACAGCTACTTTGACCTTCTTCATTCATCAGCAATAGTCCAGAAAGCACTTTTCTTCAAATGTTCATCTTCAGACTTCCTGACTTCTTCAGCAAATTTCAATAAAGAGCAATAGAACTCAGTGTTTCCAGTGAAGTGCCTGCCTTCACCTCCACCTCCACACATTGCAGAAATTAGTGTTCCCTCTTAGAACACTCCCTGCAACTTGAACACCTGCCCATCCCTGCCTGACTTGAACAGGATTACCAACTGTATGCCTGTCCCTTCACAGATCCTATCTGTCCTAATGAACAACTTGACTCTTCTAGCTGTTCAGACCAAAAAATTCCATATCCTCTGGACTTTTTTATTCAACCTCATATGATTCTCCAAAATATCCCATTGAGTCTACTGTTGGTCATTTTCAACACCTTACCCCCACTTCTCCACAATCATCTTGATCCAACACACCACCATCTATGTGGAATTTCACCATAACCACGTAACAGGTATCACTATTCTGTCCTTGATCCTCTACAGTCTTTCATTAAAGTGAAAGTCGTTCATCAAAGTAACAGGAGGGGACTTTAAAAATACAATTAAAACTAGATCAGTTCAATGAACTCCAATTTGCTCAGACTAATGATAGCTGGAAGCATCCTTCAACAGTGGTACTCTCATTTGGGTATACAGTAAAATAACTGGGTGTTTTGAATGTTTTTATTAGGGATAAGGAAACCAGAATCTCTGGGGCATGTGGCCAGTCACCAGTTTTTCCTATTCCTGCTGGACTCAACCTGATCCTCATGAACTCTCTCAGATCACTCAAGCTCCCTCTTCTCCAATCACACTGTTCTTCACTGTGCCTGGAACACCCAAGCAATTTTGATCATGTGGCATTTTGTTCTTTCTTTGGTATTTATTTGTTTGTTTTGTTTTGTTCTGTTTTTAACTGCAGTATCTCTAAAGCCAGGAATAGTGTTGGCACATAGGAAGTGTCCAAAAATTATTATTTTTTTTAATGAGATCTACAAGACCTTTGAAGAGGGGTTTCTTTAAAAAGCCATTAATGCTTCCATGAGAGTCAGTTTTGAGTAGTTGCCATTTCCATAGAAACCTAGTGTCCAAACAATTTCAACATTTAAAGTTTTAAAATTTATTTTCTGTCTTAAGTCTATTGTCTCTATGCCCCCAAATCAAGTAAGTTAGAAGTGATAGCTAAGGAAGTTGTGTTGGGATGAGGAGGACCTAAAAGTTAAAGAAAAAAGACCACATTGATTACAGAAGTCTGCTCAAACTGGGAGTAAGAGGGAAATTTCAAAACCTGATGAAGTTTGGAGTTCCAACTATTGCCCAAAAATGGCCATAATAATTATTAAACTGAGACTTTCTTGGAGTTTAATTAAGAAAGTTTTATTACCTTCAAGTGATATTGTCTTACAAGGACCACTATAAATATCACCTACTGGGTCAAAATTAGGTTGCAGGCTCAGTTTTAGGATCATGAGGATCAGGTTGAGTCCAGCAGGAATAGGAAAAACTGGTGACTGGCCACATGCCCCAGAGATTCTGGTTTCCTTATCCCTAATAAAAACATTTAGGAATGCTTATTTTCTGATTCAAACTCCAAATCCCACTTGATAAGTTGAATACTTAATAACAGTTAATATTAATTGAGTATATTATATTTGAAACTTGGTTAAAGAGAACAGAAAAATAAAACATTTCTTTAACTGATTTTAAAACATTTCACAATGGGGTGCCTGAGTGGCTCAGCAGGTTAAGCCTCTGCCTTCAGCTCAGGTCATGATCTCAGGGTCCTTGGATCCAGCCCTCCAGTGGGCTTTCTGCTCAGTGGGGAGCCTGCTTCCCTCTCTCTCTCTGTCTGCCTCTCTGCCTTCTTGCGATTTCTCTCTCTGTGTCAAATAAATAGATAAAATCTTTAAAAGATTTTCACAAAAATAATTGCTTTATTTTCATTTCTTTGCTTCTAGGGTGCAAACAGTATTTATATTCTCCTATCATTTTTCCTAGGTATAATAGCCCAAGGCAGAGAGCATGTAATTGTGATACAATTATAATCAGTCACTTAAGAGAAAGAGAATTCTGAGAAGAGTTATTCTTATAGTTTCCCAAGTAACTTTCTCCCATTACTGTTTTTTTTTCTTCTCACCCCCAATTTTTATTCTCCTTCACAAAATGGTTTCTCAATTTTACTTTAATCCTGCAAAAGCAATTCCTGACATAAAGGGCAATTTCATGGCCAAAGTTTTCATCTCCTAGCACTTTTTCCTTTCCTTCTAAATGATGAGTTCTGTTTCTCTATTTAATACTTTTCTAGGAAGCAACAGACCAACTTCTTTTTTATTAACTGCTATACACCTAAAGTAACCAAAGGTTTTTTCTGATTGTGAATAAGAACATTTTATCTCCAGACTTTTCCCTTGAATACTTCAATGGAATTTTTTATGTCAGTTATGCACCATGACTACATTTATACTGGTAAAAATAGTAACAATAATAATCATCCTTCTCACATTAGTCATGTGACAAAATCACAGAAAATATTGATTTAATGGACTAAGGCATGTGGAAAGGCAGAGAAACTAGTCAGGACTCTTATTCCTCTGATAGAGAAGAATTAGATTAGACTTACGCGTATGCATATGTGTGTGAGAAAAAGAGAAAGACACATCCAATGAGTATGATATTTTTCAACGGTTAAAGACAAAATAATTGTATTAATGTGTCTTTCAAAGAGCTTGGCGAATCTTAGTTGCCCATGAATGTTCAGCTCAGCCTATGATTTTTAGGAAGTATTCATTTGCTACAGAATCTCACATCATAGATCTCAGTAAACACATTGCACCTCTGCCTGCCTGATATTGGGTGCATGCTTCCCCTTCTCTAGTACAAACAGACAAGTGATATATATGTCACTTGTCTGTTTGTGTGTGTGTATATATATATATATATATATATATATATATATACAAACTGTCTGTTTATATATATTTATATACTGTCTATGTGTGTGTGTGTGTGTATGTATATATATATATATATATGTACAGTCCAAATCCTGATCAGGTTCCCCAGGCTCTTCTTTGACCACACAGTGTATAAGTGTATTATATGTATTAATGTATAAGTGTATTATACATATATGTATAAGTGATATACATATATATAAATAGCCCATATATATACATATATGTGTATATATATATATAAACAGTCCTAAAATATATATATATAGACCATTTTTTTGTTGTTGTTTTGTTTTGTTTTTAAGATTTTATTTATTAATTGACAGAGAGAGATCACAAGCAGGCAGAGAGACAGGCAGATAGGTGTGGGGGAAGCAGGCTCCCCACCGAACAGGGAGCCCAACGTGGGGCTCAATCCCAGGACCCTGAGATCATGACCTGAGCTGAAGGCAGAGGCTCAACCTACCGAGCCACCCAGGCGCCCCTATTTTAGGACTGTTATTTGAGATTTGTGTTAGTCTGGGCAGGAGTAATTCATTTGCATTGCTTTCAGCTTCCTACAGCAGGTACATTCTTCATTGGATATGCTGTTTAGCAAGCAATGGTGAATTTATAATTTTCAACAGATGGCTCCAATCAGAAGCATATACATTGTATGGTCAAAGAAGAGCCTGGGGAGCCTGATCAGGATTTGGAGGATATCAATTTTTTTTGGTCAAAAAAAATAGACATTTCAGTTCCATAAAAGTTTTGTTTTTTTACACCTAGATGGACAATTTAAGTGAAAAATAAATAGATTAGCCCATAAGTGCTTTTAACTTAAAAATCTCAACCACTCAAGGTCTTACATACAACCCTTTTATTTTTTACTGATGGAATTAAAGAATATTTATCTAAAAGTATATTTTTTCTTTCTAGCATGAATACAGACTCCTCATGTAATCTGAGGCCATCACACTGGAAACAGCTCATTACATCTTTATTCTTACTATACCTCATGAAGCTCATGAAGCTAGAATGCCACGGAGACAAAAAGAAAACTAGGTGGAGTTGGACATAAGCATCGCTCAAGTACTTTCAGTAGTACAGCATCCACGTCATTAATCGCCATGTAATTTAACATCTATCCTTGACTTATAGGATTTTAGAATTTCCAGGTTGCTGCCTGTGTCTTAAGCAGGAACTGGAACTCACTGACCTTTCTTTGTGATGAGTATTCCACACTCCCCACCTTTTGTCATCTTGTTGATATTTGTTCTATATTTTATTACATTGTTATTCAATTTCATTATAGTTCATCTCAGTGCATAGATACATAACTCACATTCAGATATATTTTTGTACCTTACACAATAATAAACATATACAAATACTCATTTTCATTCACACAAATGGAATAATATAACATATATCAGTTTTAACATAATTTCCAAATGTTTTATAATAGTTTAATTCACTTCTGTCCCTCCCCTTACTCAATCTTAACTTTCAGACATCTCCCCAAATACATGAACACATGCATACACACACTCCACAAAACTTTTTTTTTAAAACCAACACTACATTAACAATCTGTTTATATTGTATCAGTATGATTTCTTGCTAGTAACAAGCATTTGTCTATATTTAACATTGTTTGTAATAAATGTAATTTTACCACATAACATGCTACTATAGTCATGTAAGTAGATGTTAACATTATTTATTTTCTAATAAACAATGCTGTAGAATGTTCATTTTTTCCTTTTATTTTCATAATGGTCATTCTTACTGTTAAAAAGTACTGCCTGAGCACTGGGAGTGCTGTGATTATCATTCTAGCATTGTAGACATGTATGTAACAAAAGAAGACCTGAATAACTTAAAAAAATCTCTCTAAATAGAAAAACGTTTTCTTGCAAATTTCTTTCTAAACTGTTCCTTTTATATTGTGGGTGCATTCTTTCTTTAGGTAAATTTGCTTCTAAAATATAAGATTTCTAATTTTGCTTCACTGACAGTATAATTTTCAGCTGTTTGTACATCTGGCTGGACACAAAATGAGCAGGTAGAGCTCCCTAAATCCTAAAGTATATAGTTATTGCTGCCAATATTATACTATCATTAGCATATTAATTGCAGGATAGCAGCAAAGAAAATTCAAATGGTTTGGTCTGGCAAAAGTCCCTGAAGATCAGATGGTTTGTATTATTTTCTAAAAATCCATTTTATCATGTTCTGTCATTTTATTTGTCTCATTTCCTTAATCAAGCCACCAAGAAACATTAAGTGTTTTCTTTTGTCACTCAAGGAAAAAAAAATCACTTCAGTATTTGGAGCTTAACTTTAGACTCAAATTTTTCTACATATTTAAGTTCTCATACTTTATTATTGCATATTTTGGTATATTATGACAAGTGCTTTCTCTAAAATTGTCAAATATGTATTAGGTCAAAATTTAAAAGTGAGGTTAAGTTTTCTTGAAAGCCATGGAGCTCATTTCCAAATCCAAACATCTTCTGAGATTTTAATTACAAATTTTCCTTAATACATTAAGCAACAATCTAAATATGGATCCTTAAAGCTACCCTTTATAAGTGTACTTCAGTTACATTCCAATTGCAAACAACAACAACAAAAGCAAAAAAAGAGTAAAAGAAGAAAAAACAAGAAAAAGAAAAAGAAAAAAAAAGGAACAACTTCCAACTAAAATATAGAGTCTAATGAGGAGGAAACAAAAGAAAATCAGTAGAAGAATAATGGGGCTCTCCAGGGGAATGAACAGTTATATGTTTCTTGAATTTATTTTTTTTTAATTATTTATTTATTTGAAAGAGAGAGAGAGAGCAGGGGGAGGGTTGGAGAGAGAGAGAGAAGCACGCTCCTTACTAAACAGGGAGCCTGATGCGGGGCTTGATTCCAGGATGCTGGAATCATGACCTTAGCTAAAGGCAGATGCTTAACCGACTGAGCCACCTAGGTGCCTCATGTTTCTTGAATTCAGAAGTGAAATTTGAGGAAAACACCTTAGCCAAAAGGAAATAGTTCATTTCTTTTTTTTTTTTTTTAAGATTTTATTTATTTGACAGATAGAGATCACAAGTAAGCAGAGAGGCAGGCACAGAGAGAGGGGAAAGCAGAGTCCCTGCTGAGCAGAGAGCCCAATGTGGGGCTCAATCCCAGGACTCTGGGATCATGACCTGAGCTGAAGGCAGAGGCTTAACCCACTGAGCCACCCAGGTGCCCCAATAGTTCATTTCTTGAATACCTACAATGACGTATGGCAGCCTAGCCAGTTACTAATTATGCTTAAAAGTGTTCCCAACTGGCACTCACACTACCAAAAATTATGGACTTCACATGCAAAATGTCTATAGGAGGACCTCTAGGATCCTGGACAGCAAGAATTTGTTAAGTTGGAAAGGTCAACAGTTCTGACAAAGCATAATATTCAAAGATAGGAATTATGTCACAAAGACTTTATAAAATTGTATTTAACTAAAAACTTGATATTAGGAGAAAGTAATACATTTTTCTATTACCACCAAAAAATCAATTAAGCAAATTTGTGTAAATATGTGCCATAGGAAAAATAAATCCTGTATGAAATGGGGTGCAAGACATGAAAGTGATGGGCATTGAGGTGATTTAAGGAGAGTAGATCCAAGTAGGAACATGATATTACAAAACTGATTATTTTTCTATGCAAATGCTATCCTCTACCAGCCCTACAGTGATCGATATCAATATGCCACTTATAGGAATATGTAAATTCTTATTTGGACTTGATCATCTGATAGTCCAGAAAATAACTGAACAAATTTATAATTCAATAAGTTTGAGGCAAATAGGGACTCAGGGGAGGAAATATGAACATTTCAAATAAAGGCAATTAGAAAAGGTAAATAACAGGGGTGCCTGGGTGGCTCAGTGGGTCAAGCCTCTGCCTTCAGCTCAGATCTCAGGGTCCTAGGATTGAGCGCTGCATCGGGCTCTCTGCTCAGCAGGGAGACTGCTTTTCCTTCTCTCTCTGCCTGCCTTTCTGCCTACTTGTGATCTCTCTCTCTGTCAAATAAATAAATAAAATCTTTAAAAAAAAATATATGTTTATAAAAATAAAAAATTAAAAAAAAAAATTCTTTTTAGAAAAGAAGTGGGGAAATGTTCCTTCAACTTTTGTTTTCTGGAAAAATAAATAAGTAAAAGTTTCCCTTTTAAAAAAAAAAAAAAAAAAAAAGTAAATAAAATATATAATTTATTTCCATTCATTTTCTCATGTAAAGCTGTAAAGAGAACTACAGTTTGACTTTCAAAACTCTTTACTACAAGCAGTTTATGATTATATCCATTATTAAAAGTTGAGATTTATTAAATTTTAAAGTAGACAAACCCAACAACCAATAAAGTGACTCAATTTGGAAGAACTAAGTCCAAGATGAGCTCAAAATTAACAGATTTCCAATTCCAAGGAAATTTAGTTAACATTCCCTAAAGATAGGTGTTCACACTAAAATACTATTGGAGATACATAAGTTAAAATAAAGTGAAATTATTTCACTTTTTTAATAAAGTGAAATTTTGCAAGTCAAAATTTTATTCAACATTTGAAGAAATTCCACTAATAGATGATCTTTTGTGCTGTTAATAGATATTAGCAATGGATACCTATTTACGATCAAAAGAGATAAAAATCTGCAAGACTAAAAGAACAAAAAGTGGTAATACTTCATATTTATCTGAACGTCTATAACCATTTTTTATGTTAGACATTTTTAAGAGTGCTATTTTTCTTCAATTCCACATATAAATCATACATGTAATACAATTCATGTATAAAATAAGAACTATATGCAGCAAATCTAGAGATTAGTAGGTAGAAGTTGAGACTTTACAATGCAAATCCGAGCAGCTCTTGCTACAGGACAATAATGAATAGAAGAATGATGTTTAGTAGGGCAAATGCGGTTTTTACAGTATATTTTTTAATATTATCATAATAGAAAAGATAACCATCTCAGTTATCATAGAATACCAATTAATTCATGTTAAATCTTATTTTTTAGACAAATAATTGTATAGATCTGGTTTTCACCAACTGGTCTGAATATAATCCAGTGATAAAGATCAAAGTTATCCACTCTAAATACGTCTATAATCATTTGATAAAGATTGCAGTTAATTCTAAAAAAACACTATGGGAAATATATTTATTATTAAAATGGGGAATATATATATTTTTTATTATTAAGATGAAGCTCTTGAGCCAAAGAGGTATTATGCAAAGTGACTAAGGTCAAAAAGAGTTTGTCAGAGCCTGGGACCATATTACATACAAAGCTGAATTTATTAAAAGGTAGAACAAAGAAAAAAATAGTAGTGGAAATTTCTTTCCAAAATTTCAAGAAACTACAGACCATGGAAGCCCAAAATTCCTCACTTTGGATAGAGTAAGTATGGAAAGGATAAAAAGAAAAAAAGAGGGTTACCTGGGTGGCTCAGTGGGTTAAAGCCTCTGCCTTTGGCTCAGGTCATGATCTCAGGGTCCTGGGATTAAGCCCCGCATCGGGCTCTCTGCTCCATGGGGAACCTGCTTCCTCCTCTCTCTCTGCCTGCCTCTGTGCCTACTTGTGATCTCTGACTGTCAAATAAATAAATAAAATCTTAAAAAAAAATGAGATAAACTTGAAAGCAGTATCTTTTATTTAAAAATATATAAATGTGTTTAATTCCAACAATGGAATTGCAAAATGCCCAAACTAATTCAGCTATAACTATTCCAAGAAGAGAGGGTGGGTTTTATTTATTTATTTATTTATTTATTTGGTATTTCGATGTCTTTTTTTTTTTTTTAAGATTTTATTTATTTATTTGACAGAGATCAGAGGTAGGCAGAGAGGCAGGTAGAGAGAGGAGGGGAGGAAGCAGGCTCCCTGCTGAGCAGAGAGGCGGATGTGGGGCTCGATCCCAGGACCCTGAGGTCATGACCTGAGCTGAAGGCAGAGGCTTTAACCCACTGAGCCACCCAGGTGCCCCAGGTATTTCAATGTCTTATCTCAATAATTTAAAGAGCAAGTAGAGACAAAAATCAGTAAGATTAGAGAAGACCTGGACAAAACTATTAATAAGTTTATTTTACTGCCATTCATAGAACATACCTTCCCTCAACAACAAATTATTTTTTAACCAAAAGAATCATGAAGACAGACAATATTTTGGTCCCTGAAACAAATCTCAACATATTTAAGAGAACTGAGATCATACAATGTACATTTCAGACCAAAGCATTATTGCACTTGAAATCTAATAAAAGATATTTAGTTTCATGTGGAAAAAAGAAATGCCAGAAAAAGCAGAGAAATTAATACTTAGAGTAAAATGTATATCTGTAAAAAGCTTACTGATAAAAAAGAGGGAATTACATGTGAGAACAGCTCAAAATTATAGAGTTAAGACTCTCTATATCGATTCTTACCTCCCCAACCATTTAATAACAGAAGTGATACTTTTTTTAGTAGCAAACTGAATAGAACCTCTACAGTCACTCATATATACATATGCACATGATATGTAAGAGACAATTCTCTTGTACTGGCAACAGTTTGTTAGAAGACAATCTTAAAACCAAAGTTAGCAAAAAAAAAAAAAAAAAAAAAAAAAAAAAAACAACCAAAGTTAGCAGTTAAAAATATATAAAACACATAGAAAATAAAAAAAATTATGTAATCTTTCATGTCAGAAAGTGAAGATATGAAATGTTCTTGCATAAAATATTTTGAAGATATAAAATACTTTCAAAGTTGATCCATAGATGCCTATAAAAATATTTACAAGATTTTGTATTAACTTAAGCCAATTCTTCATAAAAGAGCACAATGTTAAACATTTAATTATGGAAGAAAACGAAGTTGCTTGTAGGCTTTTTAACTAGTTAACAAAAGTGAAGTTAGGGAAAGCTTAGGGAAATAGAAACAAATCAACTGACCATATGAAAGAACCCAGAAACTGATTCCTGTATGTGGAAATGTGTCTGTGTGCATCTGCGTAAACACTAAAGATCGGAGGAAAACAGTGCTTTTATAGTTATATACTTCAAAAACTACACGGATCCCTACCTCATTCCACACTAAAATCAAATTATTATAGTCGAAGTTAGTTCTTATTTAATATTCTTATGTTTCATAACCTAATTATATGTGATTTAATCGATTAGACTGCTGTATCTGGGTTTGTATGCCTTTTGTTGATTTCTTCCCAAGTAGGGAAAAATTTTTCTTTCAGTTTATATGTGTGCCTATATTTTCCTACTTGAATTTTCAAAACTGAGCTTAATAACACATTGCCTTTCCCACAACTTAATGAGTTCTTCCGTATTTAAGTTAGAGAGTAAATATCAAGGGTGAATTTCAATCGATGTAACTCTTTTGGAGCCAGAAATATGTTGGTACTACACCCTCTTTGGTGCAAAAGTGGAGAAAAACATTTATTCCTGCCAGCTGAGATTTTCCCCAGGGTCTGATTGATATCTCTAGAGCCAAGACTTCATAAGCATCAAGAATTACACCTGGCTGCAGTAGAAAACAATCAACCAACTGTTGG